>NC_091463.1:49427397-49727397 GCF_027789765.1 Dendropsophus ebraccatus
CATTTTTGCGTTTTCTGTTTTTCCTCCTCCCCTTCTAAGAGCTCTAGCACTTTCATTTTTCTATCTACAGGGCCATGTGGGGGCTTGTTTTTTCAGGAACAAGTGTACTTTGTATTGGCATCTTTCAATCTACCATGACCATGTACCATGTATGATGCATAGTTGCCAACAGTCCCGTTTTCCCGGGACTGTCACGATTTTGAGGAGGCAGTCCCTGCAAAACCATGTCCTGGGAAGCCCTGTGGAACACCCCACTCCCCATCCGGGGACCCTTTAAGCAGAGGTTCTTCCTTGGGTGGCACCTTCCCAGGCCTTTACACATAATCACATTTCTGCAAGTTAGGTAATTGCGTTGTCTCTTAGCTCTGAGCTGATCCTGTATTGCTGATCCCCCTCAGCCTCCCATAGACAACACAGCTACACTCACCTCCATATACAGTATGTGTCCTGATATAGTGTTATGTCCTCCATACACTGCAGCTCTACTATATCAGCCTCCCATAGACAACACAGCTACACTCACCTCCATATACAGTATGTGTCCTGATATAGTGTTATGTCCTCCATACACTGCAGCTCTACTATATCAGCCTCCTATAGACAACACAGCTACACTCACCTCCATGTATGTGTCCTGATTTAGTGTGATGTCCTCCATGCACTGTAGCTATGCTATATCAGCCTCCTATAGACAACACAGCTACACTGGACTCCATGTATGTGTCCTGATATAGCAGAGCTGCAGTGCTGAGCATGGGGGACATCACATCCTCTTATATTCTGTGGGTGCTATAATGAAGCTGAGCTGCAGTGTTAGGGTACAAACACACACACCGTATACGCAGCAGATACGCAGCAAATACGCAGCAGATCTGCAGCAGATTTGATGGTGCAGATTTGATGCTGTGTTCAGTTATTTAGATCTAATCTGCGTATCTGCTGCGTATTTGCTGCGTATCGCAGCAGTAAATACGCTGCGTATACGGTGTGTGTGTTTGTACCCTAAATCATAGAAAGGGACAGAGCAGCAGAGTGAGCCTCGGAGCATCGCTCATGCATCCTGATGATGATGATGGGGGGATTACTTCCTACAGATAGAGGTGGCGGTGTGCACACAGTGATGATGATGGCGGGATTACTTCCTACAGATAGAGGTGGCGGTGTGCACACAGTGATGATGATGATGGAGGGATTACTTCCTGCAGATAGAGGTGATGGGGTGCACACAGTGATGATGATGATGGAGGGATTACTTCCTGCAGATAGAGGTGGCGGTGTGCACACAGTGATGATGATGATGGAGGGATTACTTCCTGCAGATAGAGGTGGCGGTGTGCACACAGTGATGATGATGATGGAGGGATTACTTCCTGCAGACAGAGGTGGCGGAGTGCACACAGTGATGATGATGAAGGAGGGATTACTTCCTGCAGATAGAGGTGGCGGTGTGCACACAGTGATGATGATGGAGGGATTACTTCCTGCAGATAGAGGTGGTGGGATGCACACAGTGATGATGATGGTGGGATTACTTCCTACAGATAGAGGTGGTGGGATGCACACAGTGATGATGATGATGGAGGGATTACTTCCTGCAGATAGAGGTGGTGGGGTGCACACAGTGATGATGATGGAGGGATTACTTCCTACAGATAGAGGTGGTGGGGTGCACACAGTGATGATGATGATGGAGGGATTACTTCCTATAGATAGAGGTGGTGGTGTGCACACAGTGATGATGATGGAGGGATTACTTCCTACAGATAGAGGTGGTGGGGTGCACACAGTGATGATGATGGAGGGATTACTTCCTACAGATAGAGGTGGTGGGGTGCACACAGTGATGATGATGGAGGGATTACTTCCTACAGATAGAGGTGGTGGGGTGCACACAGTGATGATGATGGAGGGATTACTTCCTACAGATAGAGGTGGTGGGGTGCACACAGTGATGATGATGGAGGGATTACTTCCTACAGATAGAGGTGGTGGGGTGCACACAGTGATGATGATGATGGAGGGATTACTTCCTGCAGATAGAGGTGGTGGGGTGCACACAGTGATGATGATGGAGGGATTACTTCCTACAGATAGAGGTGGTGGGGTGCACACAGTGATGATGATGATGGAGGGATTACTTCCTGCAGATAGAGGTGGTGGGGTGCACACAGTGATGATGATGGAGGGATTACTTCCTACAGATAGAGGTGGTGGGGTGCACACAGTGATGATGATGGAGGGATTACTTCCTACAGATAGAGGTGGTGGGGTGCACACAGTGATGATGATGATGGAGGGATTACTTCCTGCAGATAGAGGTGGTGGGGTGCACACAGTGATGATGATGGAGGGATTACTTCCTACAGATAGAGGTGGCGGTGTGCACACAGTGATGATGATGATGGAGGGATTACTTCCTGCAGACAGAGGTGGCGGAGTGCACACAGTGATGATGATGAAGGAGGGATTACTTCCTGCAGATAGAGGTGGCGGTGTGCACACAGTGATGATGATGGAGGGATTACTTCCTGCAGATAGAGGTGGTGGGATGCACACAGTGATGATGATGGTGGGATTACTTCCTGCAGATAGAGGTGGTGGGGTGCACACAGTGATGATGATGGAGGGATTACTTCCTACAGATAGAGGTGGTGGGGTGCACACAGTGATGATGATGATGGAGGGATTACTTCCTATAGATAGAGGTGGTGGTGTGCACACAGTGATGATGATGGAGGGATTACTTCCTACAGATAGAGGTGGTGGGGTGCACACAGTGATGATGATGGAGGGATTACTTCCTACAGATAGAGGTGGTGGGGTGCACACAGTGATGATGATGATGGAGGGATTACTTCCTGCAGATAGAGGTGGTGGGGTGCACACAGTGATGATGATGGAGGGATTACTTCCTGCAGATAGAGGTGGTGGGGTGCACACAGTGATGATGATGATGGAGGGATTACTTCCTGCAGATAGAGGTGGTGGGGTGCACACAGTGATGATGATGGAGGGATTACTTCCTGCAGATAGAGGTGGTGGGGTGCACACAGTGATGATGATGATGGAGGGATTACTTCCTGCAGATAGATAGAGGTGGTGGTGTGCACACTGTGATGATGATGATGGAGGGATTACTTCCTGCAGATAGAGGTGGTGGGGTGCACACAGTGATGATGATGATGGAGGGATTACTTCCTGCAGATAGAGGTGGTGGGGTGCACACAGTGATAATGATGATGATGGGAGTATTACTTCCTGCAGATAGACGTGGCGGTGTGCACACAGTGATGATGAGGACGATGGGGAAGTGGCGTAGCTATAGGGGTCGCAGCGGTCGCCATGGCGACCGGGCCCCTACGCCCCCCGCACGGCCCCCCCTTGCCACTTCCTCCTGTTTCCCCAGCCCAGCACCTCCCATACACTAACTTTGTCCCGCTGCACCCGCTGGCACATGCTGTCATCTGATTGGGCCTTTTACCTAATCAGATGACAGCAAGTACCAGCGCCCCCTCCTCCAGACATCTGCGTTGGCGGTCCAAGCTGTGTCCTATGGCCGTACCTTTACGGCGTTGAGATCCAGCTTGTGCTGCAATCCACCTCTCCTCAGCGTTGAGGCCCCTCCCCCAGGTTAGATGACATCACTGTACAGCCGGCAAGTAACATCAGAGAGTACAGCAATGTTGTGATCCGGTAGGGGGGGAGCCTCAACCCTGCGGGAACCACTTACTGACTAAATCCCATACCGCAAAGGGACCTTGCTGGGGGCGGGCACACAGCTACCAGAAAAGCCCCGCCCCAGCCGGATTTCATTGGCTGCTCCACTCCAGGCTTTCTATCAGTCAAAAACAGACCCTGCTGGACCCCCGAGCCGAATCCGAACGTTTAGTATTAGGGTTAGGGTCCTATTCCACCAGGTCTGATTTTGACTGATAGGAAGCCCGGAGTGGAGCAGCCCATGGAATTGGGGCTTGTCTGGGAGCTGTGTGCCCGCCCCCAACAAGGTCCCTTTGCGATATGGGATTTAGTCACTACCCTTACACCACAGAGGGGAGGAGAGGAGAAGTGGATTGCAGGTGACATCTACATTATCTGTACTCAGATATATCACTGTTATCTGTGCTGTTACATAGGACTGCAGGGACATCTACATTATCTGTACTCAGAGATATCACTGTTATCTGTGCTGTTACATAGGACTGCAGGGACATCTACATTATCTGTACTCAGAGATACCACTGTGTTATCTGTGGTGTTACATAGGACTGCAGGGGACATCTACTACATTATCTGTACTCAGAGATATCTTTGTGATATCTGTGGTGTTACATAGGACTGCAGGGACATTACATTATCTGTACTCAGAGATACCACTGTGTTATCTGTGCTGTTACATAGGACTGCAGGTGACATCTACATTATCTGTACTCAGAGATATCACTGTGTTATCTGTGGTGTTACATAGGACTGCTGGGGACATCTACTACATTATCTGTACTCAGAGATACCACTGTGTTATCTGTGGTGTTACATAGGACTGCAGGGGACATCTACTACACTATCTGTACTCAGAGATATCTTTGTGATATCTGTGGTGTTACATAGGACTGCAGGGGACATCTACTACATTATCTGTACTCAGAGATATCACTGTGTTATCTGTGCTGTTACATAGGACTGCAGGTGACATCTACTACATTATCTGTAGTTTTGCAGCATGTGGCTCTTCAGGTTGCAGCACTACAACCCCCATCATATCCAACTGGCAGTTCATGATGAGAGTTGTAGTTTTTCAGCTGGAGAGTCAAAGATTGGAATACAATGATTAGACAATGACACAGTACAGTCCATTAATTATAGGGGGCAGTAGTGCAGTACATGAGGTGGAGGCAGTGGCAGTGCATTAGAACATGGTGGCACATTAGAGTAATTGGATATAACGTTAGATAGGACTTTGCCTGATCGGGTGAGATGGGGGGACCCCAAGCTAAAATTTTGCACCAGGGCCCATCAGCCTTTAGCTACGCCCCTGTGATGGGGGGATTACTTCCTACAGATAGAGGTGGTGGTGTGCACACAGTGATGATGATGATGGGGGGATTACTTCCTACAGATAGAGGTGGCGGTGTGCACACAGTTATGATGATGGGGGGATTACTTCCTACTTCCTACTTGGGCAGTGCTTCTTTTGAGTTGTTCTGTAAAATTAACTGGAAAAGTCTGGGAAAAAAAAACACCCACTGGTGAAAAGCTAACTAACCACACCCACAATAGGCCACACCCCATAGACCACGCCCACAATAAGCCACACCCCTTACTGTCAACGCTTAAAGAAGCAGTTCACTTTTTTTTTTCCGGCCCCCCGGGTAGCCGCTGTCATGTATACTTACAGAAGATGATCGGTGTCCCGTTCCCGTCGGTCAGTTCCCGTCCCGCGGTGCCGTTCAAATCGGGCGCGCTCACTTCCGCCGGCGCTGTGACTCCTCTTCTCGCCCTTGTAATTTGAACGCCGGAAGTCACGTGCTTCCATAGCGAATGCATGGAAGCGAGTGACTTCGGGCGTATAATCACTGGTCAGAGAAGAGGACTCGCAGCCGGCTTCTTTAAGTGTCCCTGGAACAAATTCTCAAATGTTGGCAACTATGATGATGGAACCTCCAAAAATATTACTTATGAAAATATAAATTGGTGAATTAAAAAAAAAAAAAAAAAAAGCAATATTGTAACCTTTGGGGGGTTCCTGTGTCTACATAATGCACTTTACAGTAGAGAAGGCAGAGAAGGCAAATGGTGCCCCCCCCTCAAACCCAGTGTTATCATAATCGGTCACCACACAGAGTATAATGCTCTGAAAGTGCCCCCACACTGTATTAAGAGCCCCAATATATACAGTAGTTATTTTATAACATACTTACCATCATAAAGTGATTACATATTGCCTCTGAACAAAACAGAAAGATTTCACCAATGATACCATTACATATTACCGCCACAGCATGACCACTATCACTACAGACCCTAAAACCAGGGCCACTTTAACCAGTGGGCAAATGGTGCACCGGGCCCACTGGTTAAAGGGCCCCCCCGAGCAGGCTGGTCTTTGCTATGTGCGACCAGTGCGGTCGCACAGGGCTCCGGCCGCCAGCCTGTCAGGAGGGAGCGCCATGGATAGGTAATCTACTTACCGATCCATGGCACCCCTGCAGGCCCCCCCTGCCCGCCGCCTGCTGCGCTGTACATTGTAACTATAAGCACTCAGTCACCATCAGCAGCATTGGCCATTGGCTCCCTCCCTGTCAGTCACTCTTTTGGCCGCACTTCCTGCGGTCACAAGAGGCCGCACTCTCCCTCTGGTGTCGGCACCGAGTGACGTCACTGGAGCGTCTGCACCAGGGTAAGGGGAGTGCGGCCTTTTGTGACCGCTGCAGTGCGGCCACAAGAGTGAAGAGTAACGCGTGGACCCAGGTGAGTATAAGTGTTTGTTTTTTTAATGTTATATGGGAAGGGGAGCACACAGGGGGTCTATATACTTGGGGGAGCACACAGGGGGGCGCTATATACTTGGGTTAGCACACCGGGGGTGCTATATACTTGAGGGAGCACACGGGGGCGCCATATACTTGGGGGAGCACACAGGGGGGCGCTATATACTTGGGGGAGCACACAGAGGGGCGCTATATACTTGGGGGAGTACACAGGGGGGGCATTATATACTAGAGGGAGCACACCGGGGGGGGCGCTATATACCTGGGGGAGCGTTATATACTTGGGGGAGCACACAGGAGGGCTATATACTACTGGGGGAGCGCACAGGAGGGCTTTATATAAATGGGGGAACACACGGGGGTGTATATACCACAGGGACACCTTAAAACTTTGGGGACACAGAGGGGTGTAACTAATATATAGGGGAACAGAGGGGTGTAACTACTATATATAGGGGTACAGGGGACCTAACTACTTTATGTGTTGGAGCTTAAAATCTTTCTCTCGCAGAATCTGGAGAGAGGATTCACAGCAGGGGAAGACTTCAAAGTGGCCCACACTGGATGGAGAGAAAAAGAAAAGGTGACAGACTCTGATCGGAGAAGACGCCCCCTGTGAGTAAATGGATGTAACTGCACTCTGTTATCGGCTTGTAGGGATAGGGGTCATGGTGTGGCGGTATTATGTAATGGTATCATTGGTGATATCTTTCTGTTTTGTTCAGTGCAGTTTTCATGTAATATGTATGGTGGAAATAGTGTTATAAGGTAACTACTGTATGTATTGGGGCTCTCTATACAGTGTGGGGGCACTTTTTAGTACATTATACTGGGTGTGGAGCTCCGATTCTGATAACGTGGGGGGGGGAGAGCTGAAAGGGAAGGGGGGGCGGGGTACTTTGAGGGCTGTGCACCGGGCCCACCAATGTATTAAAACTGCCCTGCCTAAAACAGTGTACAGTTACATCCAGTGTCTTCTCTGATCAGAGTCTCTTTCTTTCTTTCTTTCTCTTCCCCTGCCTGTGAATCCTCTCTCTACAATCTGCCAGAGAAACATTTTAGTCTGCAGAACATACAGTAGTTAGGTCCTCTGTACCCCTATATAGTAGTTACACCCCTCTATGCCCCCATAGTTATAAGGTTTCTCTGTGCCCCCACTTAAAGGAGAAGTCCGGCCAAAATTTATTTTTTATATGTTATTACTTATGGAAATGCTCATATACTGCTATTTCCCTTAATTTAGTGTATCAGTGTTAGAATACAGAAGTGTTACAGAAGTGTTAGAATTCTCTCAGAACCAGTGACGTCACGACGAATGGTGTAATTCCTATGGAGTGTCCAGCAGGGAGCGCTCTCTATATAGAAGTCAATGAGTACCATTGACTTTTATATATAGTGCGCCCCTGCTGGACACTCCATTGGAATTACAATGGATGTGTGTATGTAATGTAATGTTATGCACTGTACTTGTGTCCTTGCTCCCCAAAGTATCCCATAAATGTATTCAATAAATACATTTGCTGGGCACCGAGCAGGGTGGGAGAAAAGTGCCTGCTCGGTGCTGGGAACATATACAAAGTACTACTCCCCCATTATCTGCAGATAATGGGGGAGTAGTACCTGTGCTATCTTATCGACGCCCGCGCCGCCGCCGCTCACAGAAGTCCCAGTATTATATAGACCCCCTGTGTGCTGTTCCGTGTTATATATAGACCCCTTGTGTGCTCTCCCAGTTATATAGACCCCTACGTGCTCCCCCAGTTATATACAGCCCCCTGTTTGCTGCCCCCATTTATATTTAGACCCCATGTGTGCTCCCCCAGTTATGTAGACCCCCTGTGTACTCCCCCAGTTTTATATAGGCCCCCTGTGTGCTCCCCCAGTTGTATGTTTACCCCCAGTTGTAAATATATATCCCCTGTGTGCTCCACACAGGGTCTGCACGTCTCCTCTTCTCTGCACACTTGTGGTTACAGGTAGTACTTTGCCTGCGGTCACAAGAGGCCGCTTGTTACGAACACTCATAGTTACAGTGCAAAGGGTGGGCTGAGGGCAGCATGGATGGGTAAGTAGATTGATCACTTACCCATCCAGCTTGCGCCCTCTGTCATTTGGCGTCCTAGGCCATCGCCTACTCCTGCTTACCTTTTGTCCCAACTCTGACCATTATGCTCTGTTTACACTACACTTTTCCTATTCGTTTAATGTATACGTTTTATGGGGGGGGGGGGAAACTGATGCAAAAAACTAATGCAATTGTGTGCCATCCCGTTTGAATCTGTTTTTCAATTGAATGAATTGAATGCGTTTTTTAAACGTACACAAAAATAGTGGTGACTACGTATTTCTGTCCGTTAAAAGTAACCAATTAAAAAGGTATACGTTGAACGGATAGGAAAAAGATAGTGTGAACCCTATTCTATAGGTCAGTGCAAGCATGTTTACACAGATTTGCTGACTTTTTTTTTTATAAAATCCCTTTTTTTTGCACTTTATTAAAGGGGTAGTGCGGCGTTTAAAAATGATTTACTAAATAACACACATTATACAACTTTGTAATTTGTGTTACGTAAGTGAATGGCCCCCTTCCTCGTGTACCCCCACCCCCGGAAGTGTGGTGCAGTATACTCACCAGAATACTGTCAACCCCGGCCGCCATCTTGGGTCGAACGACGTCATCTTCAGGAGGCCGGCCGGACCGCTCCAGCCGGCCCTCATGCTGGCTCCCCTCTGCCGCGTCATCAGCTGCTCAGCCAATCAGTTATGCTCAGCCAATCGCGGCAGAGGGGGGGCGGCATGAGGGCCGGCTGGAGCGGTCCGGCCGGCCTCCTGAAGATGACGTCGTTCGACTCAAGATGGCGGCCGGGGTCGACAGTAATCATGTGACCCAAATCAGCAGAATACACCTGTGCTCACATGTCAGTACCTCCATGTTTTTCCCATTCTGTTTGCAGCAGTGGTGGTGAGTGCAATACCATATTCATACTTGTGTTGTTTGGGGGCAGCCTTCTCTGCCGGTGGTGCTGGCTGGTGTAGAGTTAGCGTAGGGACCCGTGTGAACCAGGAAACCTGCACGTGGTACACGGGGCGGTATGGTTTGATCAAATTATATGCCAACATCCTGACGTTGGTTTTTAAAATAAGCTTAGCAGCATTAGTATCAGCCATAGGTGCGATGTGCAGCCTCTCCTCTCTCTCCATGTCGAGTTTTACAGTTCTCCCTTTTCTGAGCAGCTGGCACTCCCCTTTATAAGACCCACGTGACCCAAATCAGCAGAATATACCTGTGCTCACATGTCAGTACCTCCATGTTTTTCCCATTCTGTTTGCAGCAGTGGTGGTGAGTACAATACCATATTAATTGGTTACATAGTTAATACGGTTGAAAAAAGACACATGTTCAACCAAGGAGAGGATGGATACAGGGAAGGGGGAGGAATGATAGGTTCTATACATGAGCATTTATATTATTTTGCTCTAAGAACTTGTCTAGGCCGGTTTTGAAGCCCTCTACTGTTTTTGCTGTGACCAGATCCTGTGGTAGACTGTTCCACAGATTTACAGTTCTCATGGTAAAGAAGGCTTGTCGCCTCCGGAGATTGAACCTTTTTTTCTCCAGGCGGAGACAGTGCTCCCTTGTCCTTTGAAGGGGTTTTACCTGGAACATCTTTTCCCCATATTTCTTGTAGGGGCCATTTATATATTTAAATAAATTAATCATATCTCCCCTTAAACGTCTCTTCTCCAGACTAAACAAATGTAATTCTTTTAATCTCTCCTCAAAACTAAGATGCTCCATTCCCCTTATTAGTTTAGTTGCCCGTCTTTGTACCCTCTCCAGCTCTAGAACATCCTTTTTATGAATCGGATTCCAAAACTGTGTTGTTTGGGGGCAGCCTTCTCCGCCAGTGGTGCTGGCTGGGTATAGGTGGGGCATTTTGGGTTTGGTCCAGTGACATTGGGGTTGCACGGCCATTCCAAGGCCTCCCTTCCCTGTTTGTGCACGCTTTGCGGGGTTGGCAGTCACTGACCGACACGGTGTGGAGTTAGCGTAGGGACCCGTGTAAACCAGGAGAACTGCACGTGGTACACGGGCGGTATGGTTTGATCAAATTATATGCCAACATCCTGACCAGGGGTGTAACTAGAAATAGCTGGGCCCCATAGCAAACTTTCCAATGGGGCCCCCCTCACCCCCCCCCCCACCCCCCCCCCCAGTCAGTCCTCAATAATGGTGCCTGGAGCTCTTACTCTGCCCCCTCCCCCAAGTGTACATGAAAGTATGGCAGAGCAGAGGGGACCTGTACACCTACGTCTAGGGCCGTATTTATAGCTCCTGCACTAAGCCTGAAGATGTTCCCTTTTCACTCACCAATTATCATCATGATTTACTACTTTATAAACAATCACATTGATAATTGATTACTCTTTGGCTATGTTCCCATATTTGCGTCACCATATGCAACTCCAACCAAACCCCTATGCAGTACCCAATAGCGGTATGGCCAATAATCCTGGTAACAGCACATGACTTCTGGGGAAGAAATGGATGCATGGTTTTTGCCACATGCATTGTCTTTGCCACATGCATTGTCTGAATCTTTTTTTCTACATGATCTGCATATTGTCTGTGGCCGTTCTCATCACAGGACTGATAGGTAATGGCTTCAGATAATGCACATTTAACACCACCATACCAGACCTGATACCGCCATACTGTGACTAGATAATACCATCATACCAGACCTGACCAATACCCCCATACTGTGACTGGAAAACACCGCCATACCAGACCTGATACCGCCATATTGTGACTAGATAATACTATCATACCAGACCTGATACCGCCATATTGTGACTAGATAATACTATCATACCAGACCTGATACCGCCATACTGTGACCAGATAATACCATCATACCAGACCTGATACCGCCATATTGTGACTAGATAATACTATCATACCAGACCTGATACCGCCATACTGTTACTAGATAATACTATCATACCAGACCTGATACCGCCATACTGTGACCAGATAATACCACCATAGCAGACCTGATACCACCATACTGTGATTGGACAACACTGCCATACCAGACCTGATACCGCCATACTGTGACTGGATAACACCGCCATACCAGACCTGATACCGCCATACTGTGACAAGATAACACCACCATACCAGACCTGATACCGCCATATTGTGACTAGATAATACCGCCATACCAGACCTGATACCACCATACTGTGACTGGATAACACCGCCATACCAGACCTGATACCGCCATACTGTGACTGGATAACACCGCCATACCAGACCTGATACCGCCATACTGTGACTGGATAACACCGCCATACCAGACCTGATACCGCCATACTGTGACTGGATAACACCGCCATACCAGACCTGATACCGCCATACTGTGACTGGATAACACCGCCATAGTACCATTTTGGGGTAGATGAAAATTATTAGTCTCTTCTTATTTTATAGGATTTGATATGGCCATTAAAAAAATATAATAATTCTGGTCCTAAGTACAATGATCACCACCTAGGATCCATACGGTTCTATTTCCATACATTGGAGGTCTCCACGTGTGGTGATACCAAAAATGATTATTTGTCTTTTATGATTTCAAGTAAAATGGGACAATTCATATTCATATACATGAAAGACTATTATTATGCATAGCATAGGGATGAGCTTTTTAGTTCTACAGGAGCTACAGTCACAGGGTAGCTTTGTATATAGACTGTGTGGGACTACAACTCCCAGTGTGGTATCTCTATGCAGTCTGTGCCTCATTTGCGTCTTTGGGGGGGGAGGGGGGCACAGACAGCAGGCCACAATGGGAGTTGTAGGTCTTCACTGTCACAACTCCTGTAGAAGTAAAACCCACACTAAGCTGCTGGCAATAGTTGTGTGTAAGCAGCCACCATGCTCCCCCTCCCCCCCCCTCCCTTATCAGTGACACAGTTTACTTACTCAAGGAGTTGTCACTGTCTGAGGTCATCCCTCCGTGCAGGCAGAAGCAGAGAGGTCTCTCCTCCAATCAGCGCTGCCCCGCACAGTGACGGGGGGGAGAGGGAGCGTGGATGCGTTATCTCCCTCTCTTTGTGCTGTGCAGGTGTCAGTGATGCCGGGCCCTGTGTTGGCGGCTTCTCTGCGCAAACTATTCTCCCCTGGTTAGATGGTTTCAGGACAAACGTCCTGAACGCCTAACCAGGAGATATCACCCAGGCTGACCTTGCCGCCGGGCCCCTTAATGAGGCGGGCCCCGTAGCAGCGACTACTGCTGCTACGGCGGTAGTTCCGCCACTGATCCTGAAATTGGTTTTTAAAATAAGCTTAGCAGTATTAGTATCAGCCACAGGTGTGATGTGCAGCCGCTCCTCTCTCTCCATGTCATGTAATCTAGTGAGTATACTGCACCACCCTTCCAGGGGTGGGGGGACACGAGGAAGGGGGCCATTTACTTACATAACACACATTACAAAGTTGTATAACTTTGTAATTTGTGTTATTTAGTGAATAATTTTGAAACGCCGCACTACCCCTTTAATAAAATGGCTCTATTGCAACTCTTATAATGGTTTTAGTTTTTCACCTACAGGGCTGTATGGGGTTTTTGTGCCATGATCTCCAGTTTTTATTAATACCATATTTGTGTAGATCGGGTGTTTTGATCACTTTTTTTTTTTTTTTTAAATATAATGTAACAAAAAAAAAAATCAGTAATCCTGATGCTTTTTTCCCTCCTTTCATTTACGCCGTACGGGATGACGATTGTTATATTTTAATAGATCGGACAATTACACACACCACGGTATACAACATGTTTATTTGTTCAAATATTTTTTATATGTTTAATTTCTATAATGGGATTGGGGGAGGAGCTTTGCGTTATTTTTAAAAACATTTTTCCTTTTTTTTTACACTTTTACATGCAGTCATTAGATTGCATACACTGTTCAATGCTAGCATTGATCAGTTTTATCGGCGTTCTGCTCATAGAGCCTGCCTGTGGCAGACTTAATGAGCAGCAATCGGGACCCCGCAGTCACACTTAAAGGGGCATTCCACTCAAATTAAACTTATAATGTGTTGCTGTCCTGGCAAAGAACATAAACAAGCTATTCTTACTGCTCCACGCTTCTCCAGTGTCCTCCTACGCAATCTTCAGGCTCCCAGTTGAATGATCCCGCCTTGACTGAGATGGACTTGACAGCCAGCTCTAGCCAATCACTGACTGAGAAAGGACGCTGCTGCGGCCAGTGATTGGCTAAGCAGTCTGTTACTGTGGAAACAAGTAAATCTGGGAAGTGGAGGTGGGATCGTTCAGCTGGGACCCGAAGATGAGGACGACACCGGTGAAGTGTGGAGAGGGAAGAATATGTTCTCTGCAGGGCAGCAACATATTAAAAGTTCTATTTCATCGGAATATCGTTTAAAGCGGCACTATCAGCAGTTTCAGCGCAATGAACCTGCTGATATGCAGCAGAAGATTTTTTCCTGATGAAATGACAGCTGGTAATGAATCCTCTCTTCTCCCCCAGTCTGAATATAGCCCATAATTGCCCCTATGCTGATAAGGGGCATCACCCTAAACCCAGAGCACCAGCTAGGCCCACCCAGTCCACCCCTCCCATGCCGTTCACTATGCATATATGAATATGCATAGTGGGCAGCCTGGAGCTTTCCCCCCCTTGACCCGCCCAGTCTGTCCCCTCCCATGCCGCTCACAGTGCATATATAAATATGCATAGTGGGCGGGCCGGAGCAACCCCCTTAGCCCACCCGGAGGGGGTTGCTCTGGACTGCCCACTATGCATATTCATATATGCATAGGGAGGGGCGGACAAGGCAGGCCTAGCTGGTGCTTCGGACTTAGGGTGACATCCCAAATGCTCCTACGCCCCTTATTAGCATAGGGACTATATCCAGACTGCGGGGGAGAAGATAGGATTCATTACCAGCTGTCATTTCATCAGGTAAAGATCTTATACGGCATATCAGCAGGTTCATTGGGCTGAACCTACTGATATCCCGTATAGGATCCGTATAAGTGTCGCTTTAAATTACATCTCACTGAACAATCAGTTACATGCTGCCCATCACACTGGCTTCACTGGTAAATGTACTCCTTCCTAGGTAGACGACATGCACATACCTGGATGTGTATATCATGGGTCTCCAAACTGCAGCCCTCCAGCTGTTGCGAAACTACAACTCCCATCATGCCTGGACAACTAAAGCTTTGGATTTGGCTGTCTAGGCATGATAAGAAATGTAGTTTTGCAACAGCTGGAGGGCCGCAGTTTGGAGTGTATATGATGCAATAGAAAATGTGATTCATCACATCAGGCCACCTTTTTCCATTTCTCTGTGTCCACCTCAGATGCACACATACAGATTGTAGAGATTTTTTTGCAGTGAGCAACTACAATGCCCAGTGTGTTCTGAAACCTTTCTATCAAAGCCAATAATAACATATGTTTTAATGCAAAACAGCCTTAGGCCATGTTCCCACACTGTATTTTTGTTAAAATAACAGCCACCAACTTTATTTTAAAAAATGGTAGCGTCACAAGTACTGTATCCCAGTGGATTTTCTGCTGTGGATCTGCAGCAGATTTTACTAAATGAATGAACACAGCATCAAATCCGCACTGTAAAATCTGCTGAGGATCTTCTGCGGATCTGCAGCAGATTGGATGCTGTGTTCATTCATTTAGTCAAATCTGCTGCAGGTCCGCAGCAGAAAATCCACTGCGATACGGTACTGTGAAGCTACACTAACAGCCACTGTTTTCATTCTTCAATGATTCCCATAAAAAGCTAATGCAAACAACGGCCGTTAGTCACACAATGCATAGAATTAATATTGACGTTTATTGGTAGCCGTTATTTAGTGAAAAGCGGTCGTTAAATTTAAATCGACAGATTATCTGCCGAAGATTTGAAGCCAAAGACAGGAATGGATTTGAAAAGAGGAGAAATCTCAGGCTTTCCTTTATGACCTGATCTCTGTTTATAGTCTGTTCCTGGCTTTTGCTTCAAATTTTTGGCAGATAATCTGTCAGATAATCTTTCTGTGTAAATGGATCCTTACAAGGTTTTATAGCAATGTTAATAAGCCAACTGGCCCTGTTCCCCACGGAAGTGAAAGAAAGCATACATACCTAATCTGGTCTTCTTCCTCCTCAGCGTCATCCTGCAGAACTGAATGGGAGATAATAGGCTACAGCTGCACAAGCGCACCTGCAGCCTTTTCATTGGCTGGAGCGCATCACATTGCTTCCAGCTTGATCAGCCCTGATTGGCAGAGCAAGCTGGAAGTCATGTGATGCAATCCAGCCAATGAAAAGGCTGCCTGTGTGCATGCGCATAAACAACCTTTTCTCTCCTATTCACTTCACTGGAACCTGGAAGGGAGGGAAACCTGAAGACACCAACCGTTGCTAAATGGGACGCAGCCAGCGGGAGATTCAAGCGGCGATAGTCACCCGAAATGTATGTGTGTCAATGTTTTTGTTTTTACAAGACTGGAGTTCTCCTTTAAAGACCAAGCTCAATTTTCACAATCTGACCAGTCTCATTTTATGCGGTTATAGCTTGTGTCGTGCACTATAATTAATGAAACAGTTTTACCACTGTAGTGCATTGTATTGTCTATGTCAGCACTGTGCTGACAGGCAATATACACAGCCATTCCTCTGGCATGGCGGTGTAGAGGCATATCACTGGCAATCCCTTCATGTGTTAGTCCCTTTTTTTCGACCAGCACAAGACTGGAAATCTGCCTTAGATTAAAGGGGAACTCCGGATAAGAAAAACGTGTTTTCTATTAAAAGTACATTAACCTCTTAAGGACCAGGCTAATTTTCGTTTTTGCGTTTTCGTTTTTTCCTCCTTGTGCTTAAAAGGCCATAGCACTTGCATTTTTACACCTACAGACCCACATGAGCCCTTATTTTTTGCGTCACTAATTGTACTTTGCAATGACATGACAATTTTTGCATAAAATATGCTGCGAAACCAGAAAAAAATTATATGCGCAGTGAAATTGAAGAAAAAACACAATTCTTTTTCTTTGTGGGGGTGCTTCATTTTTACACCGTGTGTCCTATGGAAAAACTGACATGTTATATATGTTCCTCAAGTCGTTACGATTACAACGATACAACAAATATATGTTCCTTAAAATCGCTCCATTCCCATGCTTATAACGCTTTTATCCTTTGGTCTATGGGGCTGTGTGAGGTGTCATTTTTTGTGCGCCATGATGTGTTCTTTCTATCGATACCTTGACTGCGCATATGCGAGTTTTTGATCGCTTTTTTTTTTACAATTTTTATGGATTTGATGCGACCAAAAATTCGCAATTTTAACATGGTAAAAAGGGGGGTGATTCTGACTTTTATTAGGGGAGAGGGCTTTTTTATTAATAACACTTTTTTTTTCTTTTACACCTATACTAGAAGCCCCCCTGGGGGACTTCTAGTATAAACACTCTCATTACCACCAGGTACATCCTCTTTAACCTGACACAGGGATAGAACGGCAACGTGACGGAGAAGCCGTTGCCGTAGCCCGGTTTCCCCGTATGGCGCTGTTCTTTACGCGGCTGGTGCTCAAGCACTGAAGGTAGGCTGACCCACCCCCAGTGGGAGGGAATTCCCTCCCCTCTATGACGCGGCTCCTTTGATTCTAACGGAGCCGCGTCATAGAGAGGAGGGAATTCCCTCCCACTGAGGGCGGGCCGGCCTATCTCCAGTGCTTGGGAAAGAACAGCGCCGTACGGGGAAAAAGGGCCGTGGTTTGAAAAACGGACCGCAGCAACGGCTTCCCCGTCACGGCCCGTTCTATCCCTGTGTCAGGTTAAAGAGGATGTATCCGAGACAAAAAATGGTTTCGTAGTCAGCTCACCTTTCTCTTGTTTTCCTTGTGCTCGAGGATTGGAGCCTTTTTTTAGTAAGGAGGGTGCACGGATGACCAGGACGCCGGCTCAGCGTTGTTGTGCCAAATGCAGAGGGAGACAAAAAAACTTCTTCCAGCACTCCAAAAAGTAATGTTAAAAAGCAATCCTTTAATTCATCATTATTAAAAAAGTTTTACTCCCAATAGGAGACCGTACCACCAGGTACGGTCTCCTATTGGGAGTAAAACTTTTTTAATAATGATGAATTAAAGGATTGCTTTTTAACATTACTTTTTGGAGTGCTGGAAGAAGTTTTTTTGTCTCCCTCTAAAGAGGATGTACCTGGTGGTACATCCTCTTTAACATCTATGCTGTATAGATATACAGCATAGATCGATGAGATCAGTTTTCTATTGCTTTTGGCTGCTGCAGCCAAAAGCAATAGAATACTGAGCCCCGCTCTGAACGCCCCCACCCGCGCGAGGATGTACAGTTACGTCCTCGTGCGGGAAGGGGTTAAAAGTTATATAGATGTGTCTATACAATGTATTACCATATCTGTACGGTTCTGCCACACTGGTAGCTGCTAGAAATTCAAGAAGTGAAAAAAATGGCCCCTGTGCAAATCCACATTGTCTCCTTCTCCTTCTGCTCTCCACCATTAGGAGACAAATCTTCCATGCCTCTGTCTCACATTGTGTGTGTTTGCTGATGATGCAGACAGGGGGCAGGGTGTGATCTCACAGGAGGCTTGGCTGGATCCCCCAATCCCCTGAGTGATCCACCATCTCTGACCAGCCAGAAGCAGGTGCAGCACTAACTTTACTGATTCTGATGGGTGGGGGACTGTGATGATCATCTGAGGGAAAGCATTGCACTCTGGAACCAGTACTGCATTCTGGGAACTGCTCAACAGGAAGGACAGAAACACAATACAGAACAAAAGCCCCCCTAACAAATGGATTTTTGGTAGTTTCAAAACTGGGATTGACAGGTAAGTAATGCTATATGCTTCTGCAGAAGTATAATTTTTTTTTAACCTCTACCTGGAGTTCCCCTTTAATCTAGTATTTTCCGGAGTGCTGTAAAGGACCCGGGCCAGGTGATTCACAGAGAGGGGCCCGGTGCTGCTGCTGTCAGTACAGTGGCTTAGTGACATGAAGACTTTTACAGACCTGTTCTTCTCACTAAGCTGCAGTCTGGGGGTCCTGCTCCCCTCCCCTGTGTTGTGTGGAGGTCTCACCGACTCTCCCCTCCCCTCATATGGCTCTCACAGACTCCTTCCTGCTTTTCTCTGCTGTCCATGCAAAGGAGGAGGAGGGGCAGGAGAGCGTGGTGTCGGTGAGGAGGACAGAGGATCTGCAGGTGCTGTGAACATATAAGGATCTCTCTCATGAAATGTAAGTGCCTGTTTGTATGTTTGGGAGTGTGTGTGTGATAGTGAATGTATTTGTATGTGTGAGAGTGAATGAATGTGTGTGTGTGTCTGTATGTATGTGTGAGAGTGAATGTATATGTGAAAGTAAAGGTGTGTTTCTTTATGTGTGTGTGCATGTAGGAGTAATGTTAAAGCATATATGCAATATGCAAGTGTGTATCTGTATTAGAGTGTTTATGTATGTAATGTGCAGTTTGTATTGTGTGTAATATGACGTGTGCACAGCAGGTGTATGTGACGTATGTACAGTAGGTGTATGTGACGTATGTACAGTAGGTGTATGTGACATATGTACAGTATGTATTATTAATACAAAGAATAGTTCTAGATTGCGGGAAACTATCATATGATTTTTTTTCCCTATAGATCTCTTATTCTAGTCAATTATACTGCATATTATGTAACCCAAATGTAACAGAAAAAAACTCAAAATTACCATAAACTACCAAAGACACAATTGAGCATGCTTTTCTTTACTTGAAAAATTAAACTTTATTGATAAAACCATAATCAAACAAAAAATATATACGTAAAGTGGTCATCTGCGAAATGTGCATTAGGGTGTACCAGGGGAACAGCAGTATGGGTAATGGTGCGTTTACACAGGCAGATTTATCTGACACATTTTGGAAGACAAAACCAGGAATGGATTTGAAAAGAGGAGAAATCTCAGCCTTTTCTTTATGACCCGTTCCCTGTTTATGGTCTGTGCCTGGCTTTGGCTTCAAAAATCTGTCAGATAAATCTGCCTGTGTAAACGCACCATTAGACCTGATGATTATTGCTATATTTCATGATGCATGATGTATGAAGTTTGGGCTGACGGCAATAATGAGCACTATGTTTAAAGTTCTTGGTTGTGTCTGGTTATATGCTATTATAGCAGTTATGTACTAGCAATATAGACCCATGGAGACCTTTTATAACAATTGATTAGTCTTATATCCCATTTCTGTTCTGTCCCCTGGACCATTCTACTTTTATCATCTTTCCCTCATTTTTTTACGTATATATTTTTTGTTTAATTACGGTTTTATCAATAAAGATAAATTTTTCAAGTAAAGAAAAGCATGCTCAATTGTGTCTTTGGTAGACTATGTACAGTGTGTGTAAAGTTTAGATTTGTACCGACCCGACTCTGTGTCACGTGATGAGTCAGGCTCCTAAATGTAAGTCTATAAAGCCAGACTCTTATATTGCAACCAAAACCAGGAGTGGATTAAAAACACAGAAAGGATCTGTTCACACAATGTTGAAATTGAGTGGATGGCCGCCATTTAATGGCAAATATTTGCTGTTTAGAACAACGGCTGTTATATTGAAATAATGGCCATTATTTACTGTTATATGGCGGCCATCCACTCAATTTCACCATTGTGTGGACAGATCCTTTCTGTGTTTTTAATCTACTCCTGGTTTTGGTTGCAATATGAGGACCACAATACTGACTAAAATGTACGTAGTGTGAACCCAGCCTTAATGTGGGCTACACAAGGGAAGGGAAACTGACAGCATGGATATGCATATACTGAGTTCTGGGATATGCATATATCCGTGCTGCCAGTTTCCCGTGGCTGCTCACACAAGCAGTACATATAGTGCATGCCTTCACCACTGCTGTGTGATCCGGTGTCTTGCTAAAAAGCATTTTTATCCCAGGCTGAGTGTGTCAGGGAGGCAGGTCTGCGACAATGTCTGTGCACCTCCTGCTCTCTGGCCGCTGCTGAATCTTCAAGCTGCCACCTCCTCCAGAATAAGTGGCAGCTGGAGGAGTGGAGACGGCCTAAAGATACAGAAGCGGCCAGAGAGCAGGGGGCGCACAGACATTGTAGCAGACCTGCCTCCCTGACACACTCAGCCTGGGATAAAAATGCTTTTCAGCAAGACACCGGATCACACTGCAGCAGTGAAGGCATGTACTGTATGTACTGCTTGTGTGAGCAGCCACGGGAAACTGGCAGCACGGATATATTCTGTCAGTTTCCCTTTAAAGGAAACCAATCAGCACGATTATGCTGACATGCTTCCCTCCAGCAACTTATAGAGCTACTGTGCAGCTCACAGCAGGTACCGGCCATGGCTGCACCAGTAGCTCATGGCATTGGGGCTTGGCTATGCGTGCCAATTCAAGACAATTTTATTATTGGATGGGCAGCTCACACTAACCTCTGAGGTCTATGAGGGGTAGGCATTGCCTATTTGCACATGCGCAGATTTCTCCATGCCATGGCAGCCATGTTTTGAACAAGCTGCATGCAGAGCAGGGTCTCCCACCTACTATGGATTTGGTTGCTATTCTAGATACTGCGTAGTCTCATTGTGAGATGTTATGCTTTTTTGGAGCCTTTTCACTGTATTTAGGTGTTTTGTCTTATGGTTTGTGGCTTTGGATGTCTTAATATTTCTTTTTTTGAGTTTCGGGGAAATGTGCACTTAACATATCGTAGTGGATTTCACACAGCAATTTTCCCGCAGTGAAATCCGCTGGAATACTGATTACTGTTACTATTACATAGTAGTCAGAGGTAGAAAAGGTACTGTACAATATATATTGGCTTTTAAATCAGCACATATTTTGGGATGCAAAAAGCCAATAATATGTCCCCTATTTTGTTAGGGGGGCCCAGACATTTTGGTTGTATGGGGCCCCAAAATTCCTAATGGTGGCCCTGGCTACGGGCCAAGAATTACACTGCTAACAGAACAGAAACGGCGCTGAGCAGGAAAATAAGAGACATACCTTTCTCCTTGTGCACAATAAGGGTCTGCCAACAGGTTAGATATGTCTAACCTGCTGATAGATCCCCTTTAATTTCAGCAGCATATATTGTGATCAGTTTATCATCTGGGTTCCCTCTAACAACAAGGGGCTTATACATTTGCATGGGGAAAATATTATTTACTTGAGACTAGGCAACCTATCATGGTAAAAAACTGTGTCAAATAAAATATTTATTAGATGGATGTCCAATAGGAATAAAGACAAACCCAAAGATGTAGGCGGGTAACATACTTTATGTGGAAGTGGAGGGGTCTGATAGGTGATGAGTGATCCTATACTTCAAAGAAAGTCTGCAAACACAGGAGAGACCGACATTCTGTCTATACACTAAAACATAGGGTTTGAGTGGTGACCACACAACCCTGCTGCTCTAATGATAGGGCCTAATATGTATGGCTGCAGGGACAAAGTACACTGCAGGAAGAATGTTGGTTAGTTAGCATTGCATGTAAGAAAAAATCCAGAGTACGTCATCAAATAATGTTGATTTCATCTATTTCTGTCCATGTATTTATTATCATCTCTGGTAGTCGCCTTTAGCATTAGTCACTTTGGTGCTGTAAGTATCTCACTATGCTCGGCGGGATCTTCAGCTGATTAATAAGACGTAACCTTCCCATTTGGTTTAGCCTTCTTCTTATGGTTACACGACACTGGGACATTAGAGATCTTGGATATTCTGCAAAGCAATATACATATATTAACCAGTGTTTGATACATTTGTTATTTCTGGAATTGTTCTGTTGCCTCTGATCTGGCCTCTATAAGAGAGGTTTCACTCAAATGGCAGCTTTTGTTTTTATTCAGTTTTTAGAGCCAAAGCCAGAAGTCAAAAGGCAAATATTTATTGTTTAAGGGTGCGTTCACATACATCCTTCGTATCTGCGCATTACTTTTTCTGCCTGAGATGGACACAACTGCTGTGTGCCGCTATATAGTGGAGCTCTTATCTGTGCATTCATAATAATGAGTAAAATCCCCAATACACCTATCCTCCTAGTAATTCTCCCCCCCCCCCCCCCCCCCCAATAAATCGTATTCCTCTTGTAGGTTATCCTTTTGTAGTAAGCTCCCTTTGTAGTTAAAAGGAGTAGACCCTTGATCAAAATAAAATAAAAGAAAGGCAAGGGGGGTGCGGGAACTTAAAGGGGTAGTGTGGCGCCCCCCAAAACACCAAAACATAGACATACACAGAAAACATACTATCCCACGGGTGATGATCGCCGTTCGATTTTCCCGACTGCCGCATCCCTGCCATCTTCGGCCACCGTCCTCACTTCCAGTCCTGGTGCACTGAATGGGAGAGAAAAAGCTGCTGGTGCACATGCGCACTAGCAGCCTTTTAATTGGCTGGAGCACATCACATGGCTTCCAGCAAGCTCAGCCAATGAGGGCTGGAAGCCATGTGATGCACTCCAGCCAATGAAAAGGCTGCTAGTGCGCATGTGCACCAGTAGCCTTTTCTCTCCCATTCACTGCTGTGGAAGACAGCAAAGAGGAAGGAGAACAGGACCGTCCCCTGCTGTGACAGCATTGAACCAAGATGGTGCCCTGGAGAAGAGGACAGGGTCGACAGTGTTTTGGGGGAACGGGGCCAGACAGCTTATTAACACACATTACAAAGTTATATAACTTTGTAATGTGTGTTAATTAAGCAGAAAAAGAAAAACGCTGCACTACCCCTTTAATAAACAAATTACACTTACTTAGGCTGGGTTCACACTGCGTTTTCAGCATCCGTTTAACGGATCCGTTTTTTTTAACGGTCAAAAAAGTAGTGTCAACATTACTTTATTGTGCGTCAAAAAAAACGCATCCGTTTTGATCCGTTTTTTTTTTTATAATAGAAGTCAATGGAAAAACGGATCAAAAACGGATGCACACAAATGCATCAGTTTTTTGCAATCCGTTTTTTGCAAAAAACTGATCCGTTAAACAGATGCTGAAAACGCAGTGTGAACCTAGCCTTATCCTCATGCCCCCTAGCACTGCCCCAAGGTCCAGTTGACAGCCGCCGGCCCTTCTGCAGCTTTCCCAGCTGCAACGTCATGTACCTGGTTGAGCAACTGCTCACTCAGCCAATCAATGACTAGGATGGGACACTGCCCCATACACTAACTAGCCAAGCGGGCAATTGATAAGCCGGGACGTGATGTTGCAGCAAGAAGAACCGTGTACTTGATGTACCCGGATAACAGACATAAATGACAGCTGGTGGCCGTCAGCAGGAATTAGGAGAGGCAAAACGGAGGCATGATGACTGGTAAGTATACATTGTTTATTAAGTATGCGCACCCCCCTGCCAATCTTGCTTTTTTTTTATTGTCACGAGACTTCCTCCCCTGTAGGCTGCTTGCTTTGTCAGTCTACTGTCTTTAATAATAAGGGCCCATTATGAGCTATTTTGGTTAAACACATGGGTGCAGGAGCAGAGTGGGGTGGGCCTGGTAGTGTCTTTCTGCTTAACCCTGTATGTACTGCAGTGAGTAAGTGACACAAAGTTCACTTACATGCTGGAACACCCAGAAATCTCCTTTTGTTCTGCTCTTTAACCCTTTCGGTATTGCAGCATGTAAGTGAACTTTGTGTCACTTACACACTGCATTACATTTAACACTGCACTGCCTTAAAACATAGGGTTAACCAGAAGGGCTTCCATACTATTGTCCTCCACAATAGCTGGCACAAGATCCCACATTTTTCTTTTCTTCTGAAAACCAAATTTGTGATTTGTGAATTAATTTGATTAACCGCTAAGCCATACCTGGATTCATAATGACTAGTCCCATCTAGCCATGTGCTTAATTTCACCACTGTTTTTCTGCTGACAGGTCCACTTTAAGCACAAGGATCTATAAGATGTCTTTGGGTACTTAGAAAGGCACTAGGCTTTCCCTTGCACAGTGTCCCCTGCACTGCACAGCCTAGTAAATTGCTGGCTATAGAAAGCTGTATAATGCAGGAGGAAAACAGCTCTCACACACAAGTGTATACCGCACATGCGGTATGTAGTGGGTATTTTAGTGGCACATGCTGTATGTAGTGGGAATTTTAGTGGCACATGCTGTATGTAGTGGGAATTTTAGTGGCACATGCGGTATGTAGTGGATATTTTAGTTGAACATGCGGTATGTAGTAAATATTTTAGTGGAACATTCGGTATTTAGTGATTATTTTATTGGCACATGTGGTATGTAGTGGATATGCTGGTGGCACATGGAGTATGTAGTGGATATATTAGTGGCACATGCAGTATATAGTGGGTATGTTTGTGGCACACAAGATATGTAGTGGATATGTTAGTGGCACACGTGGTATTTAGTTGCTATGTTAGTGGCACATTCGGTTCGTGTCCATTGTGTGAATCGAGTGTCTTCTATATGAACGTATTTTTGCAAGGTGAGTAATGGTACTGTAATTAATTTTTAGTTAGTTATGTAAAGGCTGGTAATATACTTTTTGTGATACATTTTTCAGCTTCATGGTGAAAATGCAAAATGCTGTGGGTATTGTATGGTGTAGGTGTTTATTTCCTATTAACATGCCTATTGAAGGAGCATGCTGCATTTTGAAAAAAAAAATTTGAAATTAAAAATTGCTGAAAAAAATCACTACTCGTAAAAAAACATTAAAGAGGGGATCTGGCATTTAAAAAGTTTTTATTGTGCTTATTCTAAACATAACAAACATCTTATCCTCACCTTTCCACACTCCCCGGTGGCCTCCTTTGACGCCTCCAGGTCTCCCGCTGAATGCCTGCCTTTGCCACTTCCAAGATAAACTGGTCTCTGCAGTGATAGCACGCTCATCCAATCACTGGCTGTGGAGAACTCCTGTCTAAGTCAGTGATTGGCTAAGCGGCTGTCACCACTGAGAAGAGTCTGTCCTGGAAGTGTCAGCACCAGCATTCAGCAGGGCACCTGGAGGACGACACTGGGGGAGCATGAAAAGGTAAAGTAAGGATAAGATGTTTATTATGTTTTATATAAGGGCAGCACAATATCAAGTTCTTAAGTGCCAGATAACCCCTTTAAAGGGGTACTCCGACGGGGGGGCTTTTTTCCGATCTGGCCGGGGAGGAGGAGGCTGAGGGCAACGACGTCCACTCACCTCCCCGCTTCCAGCGGTGGGTCCCTATTGTGGCGCTCTGGCGGGATCCCACCTCCGGCAATGACTGGCTGAGCGGACTTGAAACGTCACGTCTCGAGCCCGTGTCAGAGACCAGGAAGCGGCCAGGCAGCGGGGACCGGAGCACCACAATACGGGACACACCGCTGGAACAGGGGAGGTGAGTGGACGTTGTTGCCCTCAGCCACCTCCTCCCCGGCCAGATCGGAAAAAAGCCCCTCCGCCAGAGTACCCCTTTAAATATGTTTATGATAAACCAGACAGCAAGCGGGCGTCTGTGCCCTCCAATGCCAGGGCTGAATTTTTGACCCAGTCTGGACCTGATGTGAACTATAGTAGAGAAAATCACTTCACACTTAAAGGAGAAGTCCGGCCAAAATAATTTTTTTATATGTTATTACTTATGGAAAGTTATACAATTTTCTAATGTACATTAATTATGGGAAATGCTCATATACTGCTATTTCCCTTAATTTAGTGTATCAGGAAGTGTTAGAATTCTCTCAGATCCAGTGACGTCACAACGAATGGTGTAATTCCTATGGAGTGTCTAGCGGAGTCAGCGCCTGGCCGGATAGTGAGGAGCGGCACGGGCGGGTGGGAGTCAGCGGCACGATAGTTAGTTTGAAGCCGGGAGGAGGAGGGGGAGCAGAGAAGGAGGGGGCATGAAAAGCAGCCCCTATGTGAGCGGCGGCGGCGATGTGATAGGCATAGCACAGGTACTACTCCCCCATTATCTGCAGATAATGGGGGAGTAGTACTTTGTATATGTGCCCAGCACCGAGCAGGGAGGGAGGGGGGAGGTAGATGGCACTTCTCTCCCTCCCTGCTCGGTGCCCTGTAAATGTATTCATTGAATACATTTATGGGATACTTTGGGGAGCAAGGACACTTGCTCCCCAAAGTATTCCATAAATGTATTCATGAAGTCACAAAAGTACAGTACATAACATTACATTCACATACACTGTAATTCCTATGGAGTGTCCAGCAGGGGCGCACTATATATAGAAGTCAATGGTACTTATTGACTTCTGTATAGAGAGCACCCCTTGCTGGACACTCCATAGGAATTACACCATTCGTCGTGACGACACTGGATCTGAGAGAATTCTAACACTTCCTGATACACTAAATTAAGAGAAATAGCAGTATATGAGCATTTTCCATAATTAATGTACATTAGAAAATTGTATAACTTTCCATAAGTAATAACATATAAAAAAATAATTTGGGCCGGACTTTTCCTTTAAGACGATGAATGTGTTATATTAAAAACAGCTTACCTATTTCTCTCTCTAGAAGCTGCAAGTAGTGTGCATTCGCCAATGACCGGTGTTTATGCAAGATGTCTAGACAAAATTGCGCGCCAAAATCAATGAGAAGCTTTATAAACTCTGGGTCACAGCCGCGCTTCAGACATATCTCTAGCACAGATTTCGGATGCTGCATCCTCTTTAAGATGTCCTGGTCTGTACAGTTGTAATTGGGTTCAGCTCCATAAAGAAGAAGAGTTCTGAAGCATTCCAAACGGCCATATGCTGCAGCAAGGTACAAGGGTCCAGTACAGTTGTTTGTAAATAGAATTCTCATTGGCTTGGTAAATGGCCTGGTATTAGCATCTGCACCGTACTCCAGAAGTTCTTTCAAAATTTCGACATGTCCCTCCCTAGTTGCTGTCAGCACTGGTGTACAGTTATTGTAGGCGCTGCCACAAGGGTTGGCACCAGCTTTTAATAATTCTCTCACACAGTCTAAGTGCCCACCACTCACAGCTGTAAAGAGAGGAGTCTGCGCTTTCACATCCAAGCAATCGACTTCTGCTCCATTGGCTAGAAGTACCTTCAAACACTCCAGATGGCCGCGGGAAGCCGCCAGGCGGAGAAGGCTTACTGGGATGCCCCATCCACTTCTGCTCTCAATATATTCCTTATATTTGTCCTGGGACAGTAACCAGGATAAGTGTTGGGGTTTGTCCATTGCCACTGCCATGTGGAGCTCATAGCTGTCTGCACAGTCGTCTTCATTTCCTCTGTGCTTCAACATAAAGAACCTGCAGGATTTAAGTGATACTCAGTAGCATGGCAAACACATTAAAGGGGTGCTCCAGCGTGGGGGCACTTTTTTGGGGGTCCCGCATCACGGCGCTCCGGTTCCCGGCCGCTTCCGGGTGTCTGACGCCGCCCGAGACGCTACGTCTCAGGGCCGCTCAGCCACTCAGTTTGAAGTCCGCTCGGATCCCGTCTCCTTCAATGAGTGGCTAAGCGGCTCTGAGACGTAGCGTCTCGGGCGACGTCAAGACACCAGGAAGCGGCCGGGAACCGGGCACCGGAGCGCCGTGATGCGGGACCTGCCGCTGGAACCGGGGAGGTAAGTGGACGTCTTTTATTTCAGCCACCTCCTCCCCGGTCAACAAAAAAAGTGCCCCCATGCTGGATAACCCCTTTAAAAAGGCTAAAATATGATGTATACTATATTAAAGGCTACGTACGATAATGCAACCATAGCGTGGATTTGTCCCAATGTACAGTATCTAAAAAGAAAAGTACAGACAACAAAGAAATCCCGCAGTCACATAGGGGGAGATTTATCAAACATGGTGTAAAGATAAACTGGCTCAGTTGCCCCAAGCAACCAATCAGATTCCACCTTTCATTTTCCAAAGAGTCTGTGAGGAATGTAAGGTGGAATCTGCCAGTTTCACTTTACACCATGTTTGAAAAATCTCCCCCATGGTGTATAGCTGTGGGCATCATGCTTTAGTACAGAAGGAGCTGATCCAAAGTTGTGTAGGAAAAAAGCCAGTCTAAGGGAATGTGCACACTACAAGATCCCAGAGGATCACTTGCCGAGGATTTCGTAGCTCGTCCCCGCTCTTGGTCACATGCATCTCTGCTGATCCCATAGGCTTCATTCTATGGTTTGCCAGATTTTGCGGAATCTGGCAAACCATAGAATGAAGCCTATGGGGGAGATATATCAAAGGGTGTAAAATTTAGACTGGTGCAAACTGCCCACAGCAACCAATCACAGCTCCTCTTTCCTTTCACCAGAGCTGGAAGCTGAGCTGTGATTGGTTGCTGTGGGCAGTTTGCACCAGTCTAAATTTTACACCCTTTGATAAATCTCCCCCTGTATGACCGGCGGAGATGCACCAGTGAGGGCAAGCTGCGGAATCCGCGGCAGGTGATCTGCTGGGACTCTGTAGTGTGGACATACTCTTACTTGTCTTTTATTTATTTACATTCCTGCTTTTTCAAGGAGTCCAATGGGCGGTCCCTCTCAGTGACTGACAACCTTTCCTGTATCCCTATTCATACAGAAATTGATGTTGATCACCAATAGGACTGACCAGTGAGCTGTGCATAGAAGGAGTCCATATACAAACGTCCTATAGAAAACCTTGTTGCACCATCAGCAGGACGCAGGTGATGATCACAGAATCTGTGCGGCCGGGAGTTACTACCCATACCCCACTGGCAGAATACAGACCATAGACAGCCCCTGTATTCTCTCTGCACTGGCTTAGCTATTCATGTAGAAGTATACTAGTAATACACTATTTATTTTAAACAATTCAGGTTAGAGGCGCTCACTGTCTACAATGGATGATGCTGTGGTATACAGTCAGTATGGGAGCTGACAGGTCCTCCTTATGTCGGGATCCACCAGCCAGCATTTACTAAGACAATATCAAACCTAACTAAAAAGCACAAATCCCATTTAATGTGAGATCTTCTTGTAGTGATTTCCATACCTTTTACTGTCTGCAGCAGCAACACCCTGACTTCTTCCTGGTCCCAGCTATGACTGACAGCAATAGGAAGCAATCAGCAAGCAGGAAGGGCGTGCAGTGAGCCAGGACTACAGCTGGCTGCTTCCTGCCCTCACCAGCCCTGCTCTATCCGGTATACAGCAGCGCTGCCATGACGACTGTCGCCAGTAGATGGCGCGGTTTACAACAATTTACAGCGCTGTTCTGTAGAGAAGACCCAATGTACTGGTATGGGCTTTGTGCTGCGGAGGGGACTGAAAAAACGAATAGGAACAATGACTTCCATCAGCTGCAGGGCTGTTCACACTATCTTCACTTTAACCCGAATGCTATAAAATGGAATTGATTATCAGGTGTCTGATGTCCTTCGTATTAGTTTGCATATCATAGAAATAGGTTGCTATAGGACCTGTTCACACTTAGCATTACTGCGGCAAAAATAGATGCAGCACAACAACAATGGCAGGTGACCATTTCTAGAATGTTTTCCATAGAAATCCATCACCACAGTACTTAATGATAGAAACATAACCTGCAACAGATATGAGTCTGCAATAGATAGAAAGCCTGCAAACATAAGGTTATGTTGTGGTAAAAACATTGGTGGAGATTTATCAAACATGGTGTAAAGTGAAACTGTCTCAGTTGTCCCTAGCAACCAATCAGATTCCACCTTTCATTTTCCAAAGAGTCTGTGAGGAATGAAGGGTGGAATCTGGTTGCTAGGGGCAACTGAGCCAGTTTCACTTTACACCATGTTTGATAAATCTCCTTCACTGAGTTTTCCACCCAAGAGATAAAAAAATGAAATACTCCCTAGCTGGTCTTACTCACCAAGTCTTCATTTTTAGCCATCCCTGACTTTCTAGCTACCGTTCCTGGGTTACAAGTTTTTCTAAAAGCCTCTCTATACTCAAGATGGCGCCAGCCGGGAAACTACATTTCCCATCATGCAGTGCTTCTCCCTGATTGGTCCGTTTGTACCTGCCCCCTTAGTTTTCTTTACTGCCCACTTCTGGTCATTACTACCTTAGAGCAGTGATTTTCAACCTTTTTTGAGCCACGGCACACTTTTTATACTTAAAAAATCCTGGGGCACACCATCAACCAAAATGGCACAAAATGACACTAAAACAGTATATATTATACATAAAGTTAATAATATAGATTCTAAATGTATTTATACTCACTCAGTGTGAAACCTGGGCCTGTTTTCTTCTCCCCCCTGTGCTTCTCTTCTGTGCTTCTCTCCACCATACTTCTCCCCCCTACTTCTCTCCTGTGCTTCTCTCCACCATACTTCTCTCCCCTGCTTCTCCCCTGTGCTTCTCTCCACTAGGGATGCACGATGCACCGAAATATCGATACTACTATCGATATTTCGGGCAAAAAAACGATTCGGTACCAGGATTTCCTGGTATCGATACTTTATATTAAGCTGCCTAATAACGCAGCTTAACATAAAGTATAGAGCAGAGAACACAGCCGGCGGCTAGCAGAGCGCCGGCCATGTTCTCTGTGTGCCGCCCCCTGCCCCCTGCCGTCACTTCCTCCTCCTCTGCCCGCCCCTTCCTCCGCTCACTGCAGGGAGAAGTTATAGCCGGCACACAGCGATCGCATGTGCCGGCTATATAACTGTGCAGAAGCCGCTGTCACAACTGACAGCGGCATCTGACCCATCCTGAGCCTCTTCAGAAGCACTGGGGGTCGGCTACTATGTGTAAACAGACCCCCGCTGCTAATGACCCGCAGCCCGTCACACCGCAGCCTCCTGTACCTCCTGGAATGCAGCCGGTGTGAGGAGCTGCGTCTAGGGCTGCACTTAGTGTGAGGTTGGTGAGACTGACTGATGCCGGCTCGCCCTCCGTCCATCCGCGGCGCTGTTCCTATGCATATTCATGTGTGCACACTCTCGGTGGCTGCGCTTCCTGACCGGCCTGAGTGTGCACACATGAATATGCACGGAGGAACGGAGGCCTGACAGCTGGGAGCTTCCCGGAGCTGAGGGGAGGGGGGATTTGTAAAGGGAGCTTATTTAAGGTGGAACAGACAGCCTGAATCTTGGCCAGCAGCAAAGGTTAATCTTCCTGCTGGCCGAGGTTCAGGTTGTCTGTTCCACCTTAAACTCCCTTTACAAATCCCCCCTCCCCTCTGCTTTGACAAGCCTCATGCTTTGAGTGGTACCGCAGTGAGAGTAGGGGATGTGTGCAGACATTGCAAACATCCCTGCCCTCTGGTGTGCCCCCCACATTCCTGCCCTCTGGTGTACCCCCCCCCCACACATTCCTGCCCTCTGGTGTGCCCCCCCCATCCCTGCCCTCTGGTGTGCCCCCCACATCCCTGCCCTCTGGTGTGCCCCCCCCCCCCACATTCCTGCCCTCTGGTGTGCCCCCCCCCCACATTCCTGCCCTCTGGTGTGCCCCCCCCCACATTCCTGCCCTCTGGTGTGCCCCCCCCCCCACATCCCTGCCCTCTGGTGTGCCCCCCCCCCACATTCCTGCCCTCTGGTGTGCCCCCCCCCACATCCCTGCCCTCTAGTGTGCCCCTAACATTCCTGCCCTTACACCCCTGCCCTCTGACAGAAACTGACCTGCCAGGCAGAGTAACCCTCTCTTGTCTGTCCAGACCTGGCAGCCTTCACCAGCTCCCTGCAGTGTGGGGGTTGTAGTCTGTACCCAGTGGCGGATTAAATGTACCCTGGGCTGTTCACCCAACCTGGATCCCCCCCCGTCAATCCGCCCACTACTGCCCCCCCCCCCATGCTGTCCCCAATAAACACAATGTTTGGTCCCTTGCTGCACAGAGGATGTCAGGAGAGGAGGGGGCTGATCTTATAGGGGAGGTCACAGCAGCACAGAGGATGTCAGGAGAGGAGGGGGCTGATCTTATAGGGGAGGTCACAGCAGCACAGAGGATGTCAGGAGAGGAGGGGGCTGATCTTATAGGGGAGGTCACAGCAGCACAGCAGCACAGAGAATGTCAGGAGATGAGGGGGCTGATCTTATAGGGAGGTCACAGCAGCACAGAGGATGTCAGGGGAGGAGGGGGCTGATCTTATAGGAGAGGTTGCAGGGTCCCAGCAGCACAGAGGATGTCAGGAAAGGAGGGGGCTGATCTTATAGGAGAGGTCACAGCAGCACAGAGGATGTCAGGAGATGAGGGTGCTGATCTTATAGGGGAGGTCACAGCAGCACAGAGGATGTCAGGAGAGGAGTGTGCTGATCGATAGGGGAGGTCACAGCAGCACAGAGGATGTCAGGAGAGGAGTGTGCTGATCGATAGAGGAGGTCACAGCAGCACAGAGGATGTCAGGAGAGGAGGGGTCTGATCTTATAGGGGAGGTCACAGCGTCCCAGCAGCACAGAGGATGTCAGGAGAGGAGGGTGCTGATCTATAGGGGAGGTCACAGCAGCACAGAGGATGTCAGGAGAGGAAGGAGTGTGCTGATCTTATGAGAGGTCACAGCAGCACAGAGGATGTCAGGAAAAGAGTTTGCTGATCTATAGAGGAGGTCACAGCAGCACAGAGGATGTCAGGAGAGGAGTGTGCTGATCTATGGGGAGGTCACAGCAGCACAGAGGATGTCAGGAGAGGAGTGTGCTGATCTATAGGGGACATCACAACAGCACAGAGGATGTCAGGAGAGGAGTGTGCTGATCTATGGGGAGGTCACAGCAGCACAGAGGATGTCAGGAGAGGAGGGGGCTGATCTTATAAGGGGGGGGGGGTTGTATTTTTTTTCGAGGTATCGAACTGGTATTGAGTATCGAACTAAAAAATCAAGTATTGGTATCGAACTCAAAATTCTGGTATCGTGACATCACTACTCTCCACTATACTTTTCCCCCTGCTTCTCTCCTGTGTTTCTCTCCCCCATGCTTCTCTCCTGTTCTTCTCTCCACCATACTTCTCTCCCCTGCTTCTCTCCTGTGCTTCTCTCCACCATGCTTCTCCCCCCTGCTTCTCTCCCCCATGCTTCTCTCCTTTGCTTCGCTCCCCAATGCTTCTCCCCTGCTTCTCTCCTGTGCTTCTCTCCCCATGCTTCTCTCCTGTGCTTCTCTCCACCATGCTTCTCCACCATACTTCTCCCCCCTGCTTCTCTCCTGTGCTTCTCTCCCCCATACTTCTCTCCACCATACTTCTCCCCCCTGCTTCTCTCCTGTGCTTCTCTCCCCCATGCTTCTCTCCACCATACTTCTCCCCCCTGCTTCTCTCCTGTGCTTCTCTCCACCATACTTCTCCCCCCCTGCTTCTCTCCTGTGCTTCTCTCCACCATACTTCTCCCCCCTGCTTCTCTCCCCCATGCTTCTCTCCTGTGCTTCTCTCCCCCATGCTTCTCTCCACCATACTTCTGCCCCCTGCTTCTCTCCTGTGCTTCTCTCCCCCATGCTTCTCTCCTGTGCTTCTCTTCCCCATGCTTCTCTCCTGTGCTTCTCTCCACCATGCTTCTCCCCCCTGCTTCTCTCCTGTGCTTCTCTCCCCCATGCTTCTCTCCTGTACTTCTCTCCACCATACTTCTTTCCCCCCTGCTTCTCTCCGCTGTTTCTCTCCCCCCCTTCCTCCTCACCTCCTCCGAGATGGTCGCCGTTGCTGTCCGCCCCACCTACTGTACTGTAGGGCCCGGACGTGCTCCTCCAATCAGCAGAGACCGGGAGCGTGGTGCGCTGCGGCGCAACCACGCAACCGCCCACTTTATAATCCGCCACTGATCGCTGCGCATTGCCGGGGAACAAAACACAGGGGCACCATAGCTTGGGGAACTTTCCCCGCGGCACACCCGACCATGTGTCGCGGCACACTGGTTGAAAATCACTGCCTTAGAGTATGTGCTTGCCCCCTTATTAGGGTGAGCAATCATGTGGGAAGGGAGACAGAGAGTGGTATACAATGATCAACGGCAGCACCAGGGGGAACCAAGGAGGCGGAGAGGAAAGGGGAGAGAAGGGGGCCACACACAGTGATCTGCTGGTGGTGGTGGGGTTTCGGGGGGTCTTGCGGATCAGCGGAGGTAGAGAAGGAGACAGAGAGTGCCCATACAGTGATCCTCAGCGATGGTGGTCAGGTGTCCTTCGTCACTCCAGTGGGCAGGGTTATAATCGCTAACCCAGCCCATTGAAGAGAGGGGGAACACTTGATCCCAGACACGGAAGGTGGGGGCCAGCTGGAAGGAGCATGTCAGAGGGGACGCCATCTAGCTCATTTTTTGCATCCAGATGGTTGAGTTGGCAGAAAAAGCGTCAAAAAGGCATAGAACACATAATTACTTGTTTTGATCAATATGTGAAGCTATGGATGGGGTATTACATAATGTAAAAAAGATTTTGGTTGGAATACCCCTTTAATACAATGAACAAGGCGCTGTGCACTGCATGTGAAAAGGGAAGGAAAAAGATCTGCTTGTTGCAGCTGCCCCCCTCCTACTTGGAAATGTCTGAAGTTGTGCTGCCCGCCTTCCCCAGAGAGAAGCAAGTACTACAATGAGAACTCTGCAAGGCTTCTGACTAAATAACCCAGAAGAGGCATTAAAGGGATAGTTCAGCCCTAGCAATGACGGGGCATTAGGAATAAAGGTTAAGAAATCATGGTCAGAACAGTTGTAATATGGGTCAGCATGATAAAGCAGTAACATTCTAAAACAACTCAGATCTTGATACATTGCTGAGAAGTACAAAGGGTTATGTGGCTGGGGATGCAGTAAGAATCAGCATTTGCTCCATACTCCAACAGTCTAAGGAATCTGGCATTACCTACGCATATTGTTGAAGGGTTACATCTACCCACTATATTCAGATTGACGCTAGTTTTTAATGCATTGATACATTCAGAATGTCTTTGATTCATAGCAACATAAAGACAAGTAAGCAGCATGTACCTATGAGTCTTCTTCATAAGTTTCATGGCTTTCTGGTTGGACTTTATCTTATGTAGTTTTTCTGGTTTACTTGCAATGATAGCATCCTAAGCTTCATCTTGCGGCACATTCTCCTTTCTAGATTTAAAAATACTTAACATGGTGACTCTGTATCATGGCAGAATGTGTGTGACCAAATATTAAATCTGTAAAATACAGAATAGCATGTTACGTGAGCCCTGTAGATCAAAGCTTGGTTGCCTTTATTCAGAATCTTTACAGGATAGGGCCATGTTCCAATTATGTATAACACCGGCCATTCCGTGACCCGGCCAGGTGACGGAATGGCCGATGTCACAAAAGATCATCCCCAAATGATCTTTACCGCCACTGAATTTGGATGCGGGCGCATCCGTGCGCCCTCTCATCCGAGCTCCCCGCTGCTCACAATCTATTGTGTGAAATGACAGGGTTTTCTGTGGATGCTATTCAATGAATAACGGCCGCAGAAAACTGATATGTCAGTTTCTCGCAGCTCCGCTAGGCATCCCGGCCAGAGTGTATACTAAACACTCTGCCCGGGATTCCCTCAGCCTGCAGCACTATGTAAGTACCGTAGCAATCACAGCCGTGATCAACAACGGCCGTGATCACTACGGTACTTACGTAGTGTGAACATAGCCTAATAGAGTCTCTGTCCAAGTGATTTCCTGTGTGTTTATCCTGGTCTGTAATTGCTGAAAAGAGTTCATGTCACAGTCATGTAACAGAAGTCAGATGGGAGGCAAGGGCCTGGGCTGAAGAGAGAGGAGCAGCTGCTGTACACGCATCTAAGATTTCTGTGGAATGAAATTCATAAAATATCTAGGATATTTTCTTGTAGACTAAAAAGGCTAGGAGGGTAAATCTCATTTAAACCATTCATTCACAATAGGTGCAAATGTGCTGCGGATCCGCACCATCAAATCCGCTGCGATGCGGTACGTGTTAGGCTACCCTAAGAAGTATTTGTATGCTCCTTATTCAACACCCCTTACTCTGGCTTCATTTCATCGGTACACAGTGTCACCTAGGAGGGGCTTCATGGCAGTTGGGCCCCATCTACCGGTTGGGGAGAGAGCCAAACTGCCGAGAAGCACCGCCATGTCAAGTCAATTCTTTGGAGAGCGGAGGCTTGGAATTCCACCTGATTTATTCATTGAACATACATATAGCAGAAAGAAGACACAGACAGGTGTTACACAGGCATATATTGAATGTTCAGCATCTAAGCATGTGGGTGGTGCGGAGAACCACATATAGTGTGCGGGGGGTGACAGTATCACTATCACTAAAGTACGTCAATCCCAAACTTGCTTAACGTTAAACCCCTAATGGCCAAAACGTTTTGGCTCATCTTTTTCTATAATAGCGCCACATCCGATCAGAATTAAGACAGTGACACTAAATCTGACTGACAATGTCTAGAAGTTCTTCCTGATAGGTACAGTCAGCTCTGTCAGTGTGCCATGCAGCCAGGGACCATGATGCCACATGCAGCGTCTGTCACATCTGGTCAACACAGAGCACACTGCAGGGCAGGGCCAAACAAGGGTAACATTGTGGGTGGCAGTGAGTTAGCGGACTCTCATTTTAGTTAAAGAAACACTCCAGCTTTAAACTTTTTTTTTCCCTCCCAGCATAAAGCTGGCAATAAACAGAAAAGGTTGGTCTGTGTATAAAACTGAAGTAAAGTAATGTTGGGCTAGAACAGGGATGGGGAACCATTGTCCCTCCAGCTGTTGCAAAACTACAATTCCCATCATGCCTGGACAGCCAAAGATGAGAATGTAATGATCAATTCGTGATGAGAATTGTAGTTTTTCCTGGGATAGAGTAAAACAGTGAGTATGAGGCCTTTGAGAAATACCTGTTGGCTAGTGACAGTGGGAAACATAAGTGATGCCTGTCTGTGAGAGACAGGGATCATGTTTTTCTAAGCCTGCACAACCACTTTAATGTAAGAATTAGGGTTTAAGTAACTTGGTTGCAAGGGTTAAAAGACTGTGTGTATACAGTGAGCCTCTGGAGTGGATGTCTAGAGTCAGGGTCAGAGGTAGACACAGTGGCGGATTAAATGTACCCTGGGCCCCGGGCTGTCCACCCAACCTGGCCCCCCCCCCCCCCAGCCACCCCAGCAGGCTGTGTGGGGTATATAAGAATACATAGGTCTGAGGGGGATCAGTATATAGAAGTGACCCCAGAACATCACTAATAGGGGATAGGGGGGATGTTTTTGTTCTATCCCCTATTAGTGATGTTCTGGGGTCACTTCCCTGCACTGAGCCCCCACAGATCTATGTATTCTTACATGCCACAAAGAATCCAGTGTATGATGCACCTAGGACCAAACTACAACAGCTACATGCACTACAACTCCCAGCATGTACTGACAGTCTGCAGCCCTCATAATATGCTGGGAGTTGTAGTGCCTGCAGTTGTAGTTGGGTTCTAGTTTAAAAGTTTTCGCTAGTGTACTGTAGTGACCCCGGGGCTGTGTCAGTACACTACCGCAAACAAAACACTGACCCATTTAGACCCCAATGGTACACAGGCTCTGCACACTATAGGGCTGGGTTCACACTATGTATATTTCAGGCAGTATTTGGTCCTCATGTCAGGTCCTCATAGCAACCAAAACCAGGAGTGGATGGAAAACACAAAGGATCTGTTGACACAATGTTGTAATTGAGTGGATGGCCGTCATATAACAGTAAATAACGTCCATTATTTCAATATAACAGCCATTGTTTTAAAATAACAGCAAATATTTGCCATTAAATGGCGGCCATCCACTCAATTACAACATTGTGTGAACAGAGCCTTTCTGTGTTTTCTATCCATTCCTGGTTTTGGTTGCTATGAGGACCACAATACTGACTGAAATATACTGTGTGTGAGCCCAGCCTATAAGTGATTACAGTGCAGTTACTAATGACTCACAGGTGACGTCTTCTCCGATTGCCGTCGCTCACTTTTTCCTTTCCTCTCTATTTGGCGCAGCATCATGAAGACTTCTCCGGCCCCAACTCAACTGCAGGCGGGGAGCTGGGGGTGACTGGGGAAGGGAGGCAGCTGGGGCGACAGGGGGAGAAGCTGGGGCAAATGAGGCCGGGGAGGGGGGGGGGGAAGCTGGGAAGGCAGGGAAGCAGCAGGGGGTGAACATGATGGGGGTAGCAGCAGGGGGAGAAGATGATGGGGGTAGCAGCAGGGGGAAAAGATGATGGGGGTGGCAGCGGGAGGAGAAGATGATGAAGGGTAGCAGCAGGAGGAGAAGATGATGAAGGGTAGCAGCAGGGGGAAAAGATGATGGGGGTAGCAGCAGGGGGAGAAGATGATGGGGGTGGCAGCAGGAGGAGAAGATGATGAAGGGTAGCAGCAGGGGGAGAAGATGATGAAGGGTAGCAGCAGGGGGAGAAGATGATGGGGGTGGCAGCAGATGATGAAGGGTAGCAGCAGGGGGAGAAGATGATGGGGGTGGCAGCAGGGGGAGAAGATGATGGGGGTGGCAGCAGGGGGAGAAGATGATGGGGTGGCAGCAGGGGGAGAAGATGATGGGGGTAGCAGCAGGAGTAGAAGATGATGGGGGTGGCAGCAGGGGGAGAAGATGATGGGGGTGGCAGCAGGGGGAGAAGATGATGGGGGTGGCAGCAGGGGGAGAAGATGATGGGGTTAGCAGCAGGGGGAGAAGATGATGGGGGTAGCAGCAGGGGGAGAAGATGATGGGGGTAGCAGCAGGGGGAGAAGATGATGGGGGTAGCAGCAGGGGGAGAAGATGATGGGGGTGGCAGCAGGGGGAGAAGATGATGGGGGTATCAGCAGGGGGAGAAGATGATGGGGGTGGCAGCAGGGGGAGAAGATGATGGGGGTGGCAGCAGGGGGAGATAATGGGGGTATCAGCAGGGGGAGAAGATGATGGGGGTAGCAGCAGGGGGAGAAGATGATGGGGGTGGCAGCAGGGGGAGAAGATGATGGGGGTATCAGCAGGGGGAGAAGATGATGGGGGTGGCAGCAGGGGGAGAAGATGATGGGGGTGGCAGCAGGGGGAGATAATGGGGGGATCAGCAGGGGGAGAAGATGATGGGGGTAGCAGCAGGGGGAGAAGATGATGGGGGTGGCAGCAGGGGGAGAAGATGATGGGGGTAGCAGCAGGGGGAGAAGATGATGGGGGGTGGCAGCAGGGGGAGATGATGGGGGTAGCAGCAGGGGGAGAAGATGATGGGGGTGGCAGCAGGGGGAGATAATGGGGGTATCAGCAGGGGGAGAAGATGATGTGGGTGGCAGCAGGGGGAGAAGATGATGGGGGTAGCAGCAGGGGGAAAAGATGATGGGGGTATCAGCAGGGGGAGAAGATGATGGGGGTAGCAGCAGGGGGAGAAGATGATGGGGGTGGCAGCAGGGGGAGATGATGGGGGTAGCAGCAGGGGGAGAAGATGATGGGGGTGGCAGCAGGGGGAGAAGATGATGGGGGTGGCAGCAGGGGGAGAAAATGGGGGTATCAGCAGGGGGAGAAGATGATGGGGGTAGCAGCAGGGGGAGAAGATGATGGGGGTGGCAGCAGGGGGAGAAGATGATGGGGGTAGCAGCAGGGGGAGAAGATGATGGGGGTGGCAGCAGGGGGAGATGATGGGGGTAGCAGCAGGGGGAGAAGATGATGGGGGTGGCAGCAGGGGGAGATAATGGGGGTATCAGCAGGGGGAGAAGATGATGTGGGTGGCAGCAGGGGGAGAAGATGATGGGGGTAGCAGCAGGGGGAAAAGATGATGGGGGTATCAGCAGGGGGAGAAGATGATGGGGGTAGCAGCAGGGGGAGAAGATGATGGGGGTGGCAGCAGGGGGAGATGATGGGGGTAGCAGCAGGGGGAGAAGATGATGGGGGTAGCAGCAGGGGGAGAAGATTATGGGGGTAGCAGCAGGGGGAGAAGATGGGGCGGCATGGAGAGCAGCTAAGGGGCAAGGGGTACAGCCGGGTGGCAGGGGGTATATTCGGGCGGCAGGGAGCCAGGGTGAGCTTCCGGCAGAGAGAGCAGGCCGGAAGCTCACAGTGCAGCCCCGCGGTGCCCGAACTTCTCTGCTTGGCGGCGCGCAGGATGTGACGTCATCACGCCGCCAGGAGAGAAGTACGGGCACCGCAAAGACGGCAAGGAGAGAGGGGGCGGTGCCGCGGCGGACTCCGACGACAGCGCGCCACAGCAGAACATCACTCGGGGGCCCATTGGGCCCCGAAAGTGATGTGCTGCTGGCGCTGCTATGCAAGATCTTAATGTGGGCGGCGCGGGCCCCCCCGGAGCCTTGGGCCCCGGGCGGCCGCCCAAACCGCCCACATTATAATCCGCCATTGGGTAGACACCTTAGTTTAATCCAAGCCATACTACAACCTCTAGGATAACTGTGTAAGAAGTGCATGAACTTTATATGTCTGTTCCTGTAACCAACAAGCATAAGTGCTTCTTGCAAGTAAAACCTTTACTTAGACCAGCAATGCAAACAAACTGTATGTGCATTTCTTGCTGGACCATCTTCTCCAGCAAGGTATCAGCCTTTATGGGCTAACAACCCCACACCTCCTGCTTCCATTTTAAGGGTGGGTTCACATTGAGGAATTCTCGCGGATAAACTCCGTGGAATTACGCCGACTGTATGCGCTCACGGACGCGCGCCTTTCCGCCGGCTCCATAGACAACATTCTATGGGCCGGCTGATTCCGCATTCCGCCGAAAGAAGGAGTTTAACCGCAAGAATTCCTCAATGTGAACCCACCCTAAGCTAGAATACATGTCAAGTTCTGGAATGTGCTTCCTCTCCCTAATTCTCAATAGATATACAAGTTAAGGCCTCTTTACATTTACATAGACATGTAATAAAAGTGTTTATTGACACAATAGTTTTACAATTTAGAAATGGGCCATCCTTTGAGATTCTAGCCCTTTTCTAGAAATGTTTCAGCATTCAGAGCACCGATCCTGCTTCTACAAAAGTCCAACACACTGCTAAGAGTTCTCCCAAAGGTACCAGGGCTAACAAAATAGATATTATACACTATATTATTTATTGAAGAGTCTGTTTTCTGGTTTAATGAATAGTACAATTCTTGCTTCAAGAAGTTACCACTGGGAGGAGCAAACGGCACAAAGCTTTCTACAGCTATCTCACTGAATTTCCCCCAGGTACAGCCATGCTTCATCACAATGAATTTCCCCTAGTGGCAGCTTCAGGTACAGCCATGCGTCATCGCAATGAATTTTCCCTAGTGGCAGCTTCAGGTACAGCCATGCGTCATCGCAATGAATTTTCCCTAGTGGCAGCTTCAGGTACAGCCATGCGTCATCGCAATGAATTTTCCCTAGTGGCAGCTTCAGGTACTGCCATGCTTCATTGCAATGCATTTCCCCTAGTGGCAGCTTCAGGTACTGCCATGCTTCATCGCAATGAATTTCCCCTAGTGGCAGCTTCAGGTACAGCCATGCGTCATAGCAAGCAGGTGGACCAGTTCAGTGCCAAGTTTCCTTCCACTGGGAACCCCATAGTAGTCATTTGCCCCTTCTCTATGAGTAGCACACCACTATAAAGTGTCGACTATATTAATGATACGCTAAAACTCACAATAATCATGATCTCTGCATGTCCACATATTCACTTTTTGGTGGAACAACCCCCCATTCTACTATTAGGCTGGGTTCACACTACGTATATTTCAGTCAGTATTGTGGTCCTCATATTGCAACCAAAACCAGGAGTGGATTAAAAACACAGAAATGATCTGTTCACACAATGTTGAAATTGAGTGGATGGCCGTCATTTAATGGCAAATATTTGCTGTTATTTTAAAACAACGGCTGTTATATTGAAATAATGGCAGTTATTTACCGTTATATGACGGCCATCCACTCAATTTCAACATTATGTGATCATAGCCTTTCTGTGTTTTCAATCCACTCTTGGTTTTGGTTGCTATAAGGACCAAATACTGCCTGAAATATACTGTGTGTGAACCCGGCTTAAGTACCAGCCGCGATGATCCGGGCAGAGACCGGCCTTTCCATGGCCCGGCCGGGGTCATGGAACGGCCGGTTGTTGATGGTGTGTAATTAAAAGAGACAAATGAACAGTTTTATGTGATTGCCAGGTTCATGTTTAGTCTTATTTTTTGCAGCTGTGCGGTCTTCAGAAGTCCTGGTTTTCTTCTTGTACTCCTGTCACTTATTTTCCTCTGATTATGTCTTGTGCAGGAGATATCTGATCATTGTGTGTGGGATCTCTAACTGGTGGAGATGTCGCATCTTTCCCGCTTGTATTACCAACTTCAGGATGGTCAGTCGGCACTGGGACATCAGAGACTTTGGATATACTGCAGAGTAACAACAGAAATGAATTCATGTTAAATAATTAGTAATGGTTTACGTAAAAATATATCCTCACCAAGCCATTTAGGGGATGGTATAAGCCACCCTATAGAGATGAGTTTGTAGGGAAAAACCTGGAAATGAGTCTAAAGCCAATAGCACTTTAAGTTGATGTAAGTGGATGATTTTGTGATTTTGTTTTATCCACCCAATCCAACAGACTGTTATTGTCTGAAAAGCAGTCATCCACGGCACAAATAAAAACTGGTTATTGGGAATGAATATAAGTATATAAGAATATAAGGCATCACGTTCAAAAGAACTGGTACAGCACAGGAAAAGTCTTGGAGATGGGAATGAGAAGTTCGGATTATGGAGAATTTTAGGTTTAAATCACTAGAAGAATGTAGAGGCCGGGTGACATGGTAGACAGATGAGGGAGGTGCAGCACTGTGGAAAGCTTTGTGGGTGAGAGTGGTTGTATTGTAGAGTATTTTGAATTTGATGGGTAACCCATACCTCCCAACTGTCCCGGATCTGGCGGGACAGTCTCGGTTTTGGGGTGATGTCCCGCCGTCCCAGGACGGCCCCCATGTGTCCCGCTGTCCCCCGGCCGGGCTCAGGCGTTTGCACTGGCAGCTGCCGGGTGCAGAGTGCGGCCCTTTTACTGTGAGCGCTCCTAATGAGCGCTCACAGCGACACCTACTGGCCAGGCGTATGCTGCTCGCGACGCTGAGGAGGCCAGGCACAGGCTTCTGGTGCAGGCTTCCTCTTCCAGACCCGCGGTGCCTGCACTCCTCTCCTGCTTGGCACAGATGATGTCACATCCGGTGCCAAGAAGGAGAGAAGAGTGCAGGCGCCGTGGAACTGAAAGAGGAAGCCTATAGTTGCCAAGAGTCCCGGGTATGACCGGTAAGTCCAGCCCACATCACGGTAAGTCCCGCCCCCGGCGGCCACCGCTGGGCTAACTAACCAGCAGAGTAGACAGGGCCAGAGGAGGAGACAAGCCATGGACAACTGGAAATATGGTAAGTATAATGGGTCAGTCAGCTTACTTACCATATTTCCAGTTGTCCATGGCGTCTCTCCTCCTCTGGCCCTGTGTACTCTGCTGGTTAGCTAGCCCCACGCCAGGGGCGGGGCTTACCGGGTCATACCCAGGACTCTTGGCAACTATGGAACCCTGCACCAGCAGCTCCACGAGATTGAGTACTAAGAGGCATACTAAGGGGATACTAAAGGGCATACTAAGGGGCATACTAAGGGGGTACTAAAGGGCATACTAAGAAGGTACTATGGGGGTACTAAGGGGGTACTAAAGGGCATACTAAGTGGGTACTAAAGGGCATACTAAGGGGGTACTAAGGGGCATACTAAGGAGGTACTAAAGGGCATACTAAGAAGGTACTATGGGGGTATTAAAGGGCATACTAAGGGGCATACTAAGGGCGTACTAAAGGGTATACTAAGGGGCTACTAAAGGGCATACTAAGGGGGTACTAAAGGGCATACTAAGAAGGTACTATTGGGGTACTAAAGGGCATACTAAGGGGGTACTAAAGGGCATACTAAGAAGGTACTATTGGGGTACTAAAGGGCATACTAAGGGGGTACTAAAGGGCATACTAAGAAGGTACTATGGGGGTACTAAAGGGCATACTAAGGAGCATACTAAGGGGGTACTAAAGGGTATACTGAGGGGGTACTAAGAGGATACTAAGGGGGTACCAAGAGGGTACTAAGGGGGTACTAAGAGGCATACTAAGGTGGGTACTAAAGGGCATACTAAAAAGGTACTATGGGGGTACTAAAGGGCATACTGAGGGGGTATTAAGGGGCATACTAAGAGGATACTAAGGGGTTGCTAAAGGGCATACTAAGGGGGTACTAAGGGGATACTACGAAGCATACAACATAGGGGCATGCTATATACTATGTGGGGGGCTAAAAAGGAGGGGTTATATTATGTGGGGGCTACAAAGGGGGCTACACTATGTGCTTTTGGGGGATTCCTGCACAGGAATGGGTCTTATACTATATAGGGGCTGCTACGGGGGAGGGCTATACTCTATGGGGACTGCTGTACAGGGGGAGGGGAAAGATGGCAAGAAACACAAAATTGAAGCAGAGAAGACTTCCCCTGTGAGTCACTGAATACCGGCAATACAATCACCTATAAGGTCTGCAGAGCCTGTGTACAGCCTCATCTACCGCTATATGGTCACTGCTGAGGGAGAGTACTGCTCTGTGTATAGTGGATGTTATGTAGTAATGGTATAAGGGGGAGATAAGTCACTATGTGGTGAAGATCTGGTGATATTATTTGTTTCTTATGTAATGGTAACAGGTGATGCAGTTATGAGGGGCGTGGCTACGGGGGGGCCGTGGCACGTTGCCGTGACTATCCCTCTTTTCTCCGCGCAAAAGTTGGGAGGTATGGGTAACCAGTGTAGTGACTGTGGGGGGAGACATCAGTGTAGTGACTGGCACAGAGGGGAGGCATGATCTCTACAACACCTAGGAAGGGACCCTGTGGGTATCTGCTATCAGGGTGTTAGCAGATTCTTTAAATGCTGTATGTTAGAAGGTCTCCATGGGTCAGAGTTTTTTTTTCTAGTAGATTCCACTGATGCTACCATGAAGAGGTGTACTTGGCCTGCAACAATGTTTACATAGGTGTATGTTTTAAAAAGAATGTCATTAAAAAAAAACTTATTGTTTGCATCATGTGGGAGATTTATCAAACATGGTGTAAAGTGAAACTGGCTCAGTTGCCCCTAGCAACCAATCAGATTCCACCTTCCATTCCTCACAGACTCTTGAAAAAATTAAATCTGATTGGTTGCTAGGGGCACCTGAGCCAGTTTCAATTTACACCATGTTTGATAAATCCCTCCCACCTCCCCCATGTTTTTATGTTAAACATATTTTATAAGATTTTTTGGTTCCATCGTTTCTAATTTTCCCGTCTACATTATATAATAATCCTGAAATCTTGCAGATTTTATTCTCACCACTGGGCCTAAAACATAGCTGAGACTTCCTGATGTGTCTGGGGTGATAAAAGGAAGCTGCTGTAAAGTGATCTGTACAGCACTGCAGCGACATGTGACACCAGTAAAAATAGGAGACAACAGCAGCTCCATGTGGTAAGGGACACACATCCAATCAGCCATCTACTTGATGTAAAAATGTGATTCATCAGACCAGGCTAACTTCTTCCATTGTGCCATGGTCCAGTGTTGATGCTCATATGTCCATTATAGGTGCTCCTGGTGGTGGACAATGGTCAGCATGGGCACTCTTACTGGTCTACAGACTCATAGGCAGCAAGCTGCGATGATTCACAACATGACGCTTCCTGCCTCCATACCAGGGAACACAAGATTGCTGGCTACCGGGTAACTTCAGGAGCTGCTGGATCTTAGCAAAATGTTTCCACTCACGGATAAGAGTAAAAGGGCCTGGTCTGGCTAATACTCACCAGAAAAAGGTAAAAAGTGGATGAAGCTCTCCCAGGTGACAATCGACAGATGATGTCGGTGGAGATAGGGGTCGAGCGTGATGGAAAAACACTAGCTGTCTGGATGGGGAAAGAAAGGGAGTGATAACTGATGGCTGAACAATTGTTCAGCCGTCATTTATTAAAGGTGTATGGGACCTTTATGCTGTTAGAGATGTATGTACTGTTAGTTTTCAGGAGCAACTGGCACAATTGTGAATGTAACTTTGAACTATAATACAGACAACGGCATTCTTAGAGGGTGCAAACTGGTCCATTGTCCAGGCAACCTATCCCCAAGGGGGGCCTGTGAATCTGAGGCATCAGGGTTTTGACCTTAGATCCTCAGGATACTTAATAACAGAGCCATGCCACTCTCCTATGCCAGAGGCTTCTTAATGCCAATATGCTACCACTATATAGTCACTGTATAGTGATTATTTTTACTGCATCCTCCTTTATGACAGCGCCATGATAGAAGATGCTTCTGTCTCTGTTGATACAGTACACAAAATACAGAGCCTGGTTTCTACCTCCTCTTCTTGGTTGTGGAGGTCAGTCCTTTTCAAGGAGAGTTTTCTGACACAGGCCACAGTGGTTTCCCAGCTCCAACTATGGGGGAGACTGTGGGACATTGTCACCCCCGGCAGAACATTATTTCATTATCATTATTGCATTGTTAGTAGCTAGTCTATTTATTTAGTCTCTTGAGCCTTCAGTATTCTATCATCTTAGGAAGGCCAATCATAAAAACACAAACTTAGCTCCAATGACGTAATCTTGCATCACCTACCTGTATAAATGCTCTCTGTGATATACAGTTTTGGGATTTCTTAGCTTAGTTTTTTTTAACATATTGACATGTTTCTATTTGTTTTGTTTTTTTCAGATATGCCTAGTTTTTGCAATTTAGGGTACCTATCATGTAAACAAACATAGGTTTGTATCAGTCGGGGTCTGGGTGCTGAGACCCCTGCCGATCGTTAGAATGAAGGGGCAGACATGGGCAACAGCACGCACTCTCTCTTTATCTCTGTCTCTGGAATTATAATGGAGCCCAATGGAACTTCCAGTACAGCAATTACTGTTCTCATCACCCGGATCCCGACCGATACAAACCTCTGACATGTTGCTATGCCGTGTAAGAAGTTTATTTAAATGATAGGTACCCTTTAGCAAAGCAGATATGTGATTTGCACATAGGATCTTGTATATTAACCAGTGTATATGCTTCCAGATAAATGGTTAGAACTATGTATGTAAAAGTTAAGGAACTATTCATCTCAACAACAATTACCTCTTTCTCTCGACAGAAGTTCCATTGCCTCATGATTAGGGAATGACTTAGAAATGTGGATGTCAGGTAGGTAGATATTAGCTCCAAAGTCAATAAGTAACTTTACAAATGGTGTCCTACATCCATGTTTCAGGCACACGTCTAGTACCGTCTTAGGATACTTTATCCGCTTCAGAAGTTTTTCATCAGTGCAGTTGTAATCTGGGTCGGCCCCATGAAGAAGCAAAGTCCTAAAACACTCAAGGTGCCCATAGACAGCTGAAAGATACAATGGTCCTGTAGCTGTTGCAATATTTGTACTCCAGTCAGGTAATTTGCATTTGACATTGGGTTCTGCACCATAATCTAATAGTTCTCGTAGGATACTGACATTGCCTTCCCTGGCAGCATTCAGTACTGGAGTACAGTTGTTATAGATGCTTCCTGAAGGACAAGCTCCAGCCTTGAGTAATTCTCGGACACAGTCAAAATGTCCGGCACTGACTGCAGTGAATAGAGGGGTTTGGGCCTTCACATCTAAGATGTCCACTTCTGCCCCATTTGCCAGGAGTATCCTTAAACATTCTAGAGAACCTTTGGAGGCAGCCAAGCGTAGAGGACTTACAGGAACCCCCCAACCACTTTGACTATTCACCAATTTCTTATACTTGTCTTCTGAAAGTAGACTTGCTAAGTACTCCGGGTTATCCATTGTCACCGCTAAATGTAGTTCACGGCCCTCTTCAGCTGACTCCTCATCTTCTTTTGGCTTTAAGAGGGAAAACATCTTGTTGATATCCATGACACTCATGTTCAGACATCTGCAGATGACCATTTTCAGAAGAAACCGATATTGGGTGTTAAAGCTGTAAAAACAGAGCAAAACAGAATGTGAATTTTGCATCAGAATTTATTTTACAGCATTATGCTTTATGACTCTACATGTATTATAATATCATATTGCAGCCATTCTTTATAATATAGTGTCAAAAGGATTGAAAGGCTGTATTGAATGTTATTGTCCCAGATAATGGCCATCTCGGCACTTTTATATTTTGTGTAGGGATGGTCCGAACCGAGTTCAGTTCGGGTTCGTACGAACCGTAACTCTCGGTAATGATCCCTGCTGTCTGCCCGCTCCGTACAATGGGCGGATCCAGCGGGAGGACCGCCTGGAAAACTGGGATACAGCCATAGCCATAGGCTGTATCCCAGTTTTCCAGGCGGTCCTCCCGCTGTATCTGCCCGCTCCACGGAGCGGGCAGACAGCAGGAATCTGATGCTGAGCGTTCGGGTTCATACGAACCCGAACCTCGGAGGGTTCGGACAATCCCTAATTCTGTGTACCTTCATAGAACTAAAGACTAATGTCAGCAGCCCTTGTGTTCTAGCTATTAGGATAGCTGTTGGTACACTTGGAATGGCTATGCCCATCACCTAAATGATGGCAGATTCTACTAGTGGGAGATGCCAAACTCATGAAGGGTAAAAGGGGAGCCTGACTGATTCATGATCTGCCATCAAAGAAGACCAAGATGGATTGGCTATCAACATGCGTAAACTTTGCCAATGGCAGTTAAGCCAGTTTGTACATCTTCCATGTAGCATGCATGAGGTTGCCCTATATACAGTATATAGTGTGAACCTTCTATATAAAGTGTTCTTTACTCCCTGAATACATTGACTTTTTGACCTTGAATTAAAGACTTAAACCAGAAACAGATTGGTTACCAAGGATGTGATGTCTGACAACCCTGTCTTCAGGCTGTAGTTGTGTGGCAGCTTATACCTAGCAACCATACGGTCATCTATGACATCACAGTTACTCGGAATTTTTCTGGTAACTTAAACAACAAGAAACAGCTTAGAAGCAGTCACAGTGCTCAGTTCTCCATCACAGCCTGGAGCTATTCATTTAAAGAAATATAGAGGCGCATCAACAGGGAACTCATTCGGTTCTCACTAAGGGCTCTATTACACTGAAAAATTGTCGTGCGAAAAATCATTATATTGTGCAAATTTAAGCTATAATTTTTCCATGTGTATGCAGGCTATGATCAAACGACTGATGACAATTTGTTTGTGTATCATTGATCACATCTTTTAATCGGAAAAATGAAAAACCCATTAACCCTATTACATTATATTATAGGAACTGTCTCACTAAGCCATAACCCTTTAAGAGCCACCCCACAGTTATCAGGGACAACCCCCCGATAGTTGCAAACAGATCTCTTGACCAGAAACTACCTCTCCTGACTTCTCCATAAACAGGCATGCTTAGCAACTACACCAATGTTAACTTCAATGTGGAGAGAGGGATTTGTCAATGCCAGACACCCCTGGCAGCAGCTTATCTCTCGGAGAGAATAAGTGATATCTGCCATTGGGACAGACAGGAGGCCTCTGTACACATTGTTATGGACTGTTAGTCAGAAATCCAATTTAAAGAGTCATACCAAGATACGGACCATATCGTATGAGTACATGTTTACTAATAACTATGTGGAATTATTCTGTACTATAATATGTTTCACCTTATGGGCAGATAGGAATCTGATACTATGGTATGTTAAAGTACTGGTGTCAGAAAGTTACATAGATTACTAATTAACTTCCATTTAAAATAGTTTTAAAGTCTTCCAGTACTTATCAGCTGCTGTATGCCCTACAGTAAGTGGTGTAGTCTTTCCAGTCTGACACAGTGCTCTCTGCTGCCACCTTTTGTATATGACACAAAAGAAGGAGAGGTTTTCAATGGGGATTTACTACTGCTCTGGACAGTTTCTTACATGGACAGAGGTGGCAGCAGAGTGGAAAGAAAACACCACTTCCTTCACGACATACAGCAGCTGATAGATACTGGAAGAATTCTTATTTTTAAGTAGAAGTAAGTTACAAATCTGTATGCCTTTCTGGCACCAATTGATTTTCCTCCAGAGTGCCCCTTTAATAGCGTATAAGGTACAGATAAAATTACACTCCTCATGTCCTCATGCTTAAAATATAAAAGATATTAGCTCATAACCTATAATGTCTTCAATCCAGATATCACAAAAGAAAGTTAAAAAGAGAACATTTGATGTTTTGTGGCACCGAGTTCTTGTCTACAATGTAACACAAGCTTTATCCCTATTATTATTACCAAATACTGCTACTCTACACAATTAAAACTCATTCTTGTGCTGCATTCTGATCCCCTAGTTTGGCCAATTGAAATACAAATCTGAACAGCAATATTTGTGTAATTTAGGCCACTGATTAGAAATGCAGGTACTCACAGGTCTCTCGGGAAGTGATGTGATAGCCTCAAGTTAACCTCTTGGTGGTATTGTGTCCTCTTACCTTTATGACCTGTGCGCCTGCCTAATACAATTGTCCAGACTGATATTCCATCCTGATGCCCAAGTTTCAGCTTGACTTTTTTTCCTGCCTCTCTTACTAAGATGGACCCAACAACTTCCCAAGCAAGTGTGGGACTGTGACTGGGAACAGACTTCTAACAAATGGATAAGGCCAGAGCTAAAAATACAACTGGAGAGGCTCTGCCTGCCATGTCCATTCTTGGATAGTTGACCTCACAGGATGGGTAAATATAGAGAGGGCCTTGGCAGGTGCTCGTCTGTTTTAGTGCTAGGATCTGCAGAGAGAGAGACAGGGGGCAGAGTGACAGCATTGTTATAAAGTGCTTCTATGGCAGACAGCTGATTAACTGTAAATATTATAATTTTAGGTAACTTTTCAAAATTAATAGAAAAGTTCTTCTATAGTTTGCTCTATGTTGGAAAAAAATATATCTATATATTAATAGTGGTTAGCTATTCATACAGTACAAAACAGTAGTTTAAAGCATTTTGGTAAAATTATATTTAAAGGAATATATGAAGTCACATGATAGCCCCACATGAGCAGCATATACGTGCAGCGAAACAGCTGTCACTGGCATTCCTGCCCATGTGTATGTTCAGACATGGATTACTACACTGTTTAAAATAAAAGAAGTCACTTCGTATTGGTGAGTGCCCTGCTGTTTGTTCCCTTGCACCAACATTGTGACTAGTAATGAGCAAACTTGCCAAACGTTCAGGTTTGTCCGAGCCCGAACGCTTCTCATTTGACTCCCACTGCCTGGACGTGTTGGATGCCGACCTAGAAAGTCCTGGAAAACATGTTTTCCTGGCAGCCCTATGGCTGCATCCAACTTCTCCAGGAAGCAGGAATCAAATGCCAAGCGTTTGGGCTCGGACAAATCGGAACGTTCGGAAAATTTGCTCATCACTAATTGTGACCTCCAGGATATTTCTGCATCTTGGAAAAATTTTTCTCTATGAAGTAACAAGTAAACACCCAGACCCCCACTTGTCAAAACTTTTGATATGTCTCCATATGTCGTACACAACTTTTTTTTTTAGGCAAAAATACAGCCATATTTTGATAATTATGATGATAATTATATTATTTAATAATGGTAATAATGGTCATGATTGTTATTTACAGATGTAATTATCAAACTACAGCTGTATTTCAGAAATATATTTGTAAATGTATTTATTTTACTACCTTTTTATTATTGTCTTTTAATTTGTATTTATTACTATAAATCTTTCATTTCTTTTTTCGGAAATCAATACGATTGCTATTTATCACAGCCATTCGGGGTCAAGGTTTGTTCAGTATGGGTCACACATCTAGACTATGTTAGGTGAATACTGTATTGTCAATGACTAAACTGCTCCAGCAGCACATATACATTCACAATATAGCTGCAGAACTCTATGACATTTCATGTTACACATGGAGATTATTCTGGCTGCTTACTGATGGCACATTGGGATCCGTAATTATAATGTTTATTCACTGAAAATACTAATTTATGTTAAATTACTACTAGTACATTGTGAGCCTGGGCACCATGCTCTTAGGTCAGGCCATGTTGTCTCTACGGCTGATCCCACATGTAACGCCTTGTGTGAGGTTTGTCAGGTACAGCTGATTTGGTTGTGTGACTGTTAAATGTCACTTTGAATGAAGATCTGATAGCCAAAGATGGACACAGCTGTTATCTGTTTCACCAAGCTTGAGACACTGACTATTGTCCTTGAAACTATTTTTGTTGTACTCAGATACATATCAAGCAGTGCGATTTTTTTCGTTTGTGATTGCAGGTCGATGTCTTACACGTGGGCGCAATGGAATAACAGAGTAATGGCACAACTTATATATAGACTTTTTAGAATATATAGACTATATAGACTTTTTATTTCATGAAAAATGTGTAAAAAATTAGATACTACCCCGCTTCCACTTACCGGGGTCTATTTTCAGGTGAAGGTCCGAGCTGAACATCAGTAGTAAACGTGTTTTGTTACTTTTCACAAACAGCCCCCCTGTGAGCTTCCCCCAGTAGTATATGGCCCACCTGTGTGCTCCCCCCAGTAGTATATAGCCCCCCCTGTGCGCTCCCCCCAGTAGTATATAGTCCCACTGTGAGCGCCCCCCCAGTAGTATATAGCCCCCCTGTGCACTCCCCCAGTAGTATATAGCCCCGCCAGTAGTATATAGTCCCCCTGTGCGTTCCCCTCAGTAGTACATAGCCCCCCAGTAGTATATAGCTCCCCTGTGAGCTTGCCCCCAGTAGTATATAGCCCCCCTGTGCGCTCCTCCCAGTAGTATATAGCCCCCCTGTGACGCGCACACCTGCTGCAGTTCAGTATACCTGTATGCTGAGCTGCACTCTGCACAGTAACTATGAGCGCTCGTAACGAGCCAGTCTAGGACCCCTGATATACAGATGTAGCCAGGGTTAACATGATCCCTGACTCAACAATTGTGTCAGGGAGCTACTGTATGCTAAGTCAATTAGTGTCGAGTTAAATGCGTCATTGTGATCAAGTTAACCCTGGCTACATCTGTAGTACATAATAAATGAGCTTTTTTTCAACAATAAGTGTCAATTCTTCCCCTGAAATACATCACCTGAAAATAAGACATAGCACATCTTTGGGAGCAAAAATTTATATAAGACACAGTCTTATTTTCGAGGAAACAGGTATGTATGTCTATGGTTGTCTCCATGTTTTCCAGGACTCTCTAGGTCTGCATCCAACTTCTTCAGCCACCGCTTATCAAATGCGCACACTTGGGTTTGGAAGAACCCAAGCATGCTCAAAGTTTGCTAAATTCTAAAGGGTGCATTCACATGTACAGGATCTGCAGCAGATTCAAAGTAAATCTAAATCGCCATCAAATATGCTGCAGATCCTGTATGTGTAAATGCACCCAAAGGGAACCTGTCAGCTTTCTTTCTTGTTGCTTTTTAAAGAAAAGAAACTATAGACCACAGAAAGGTCTCAGGCACATGATAGTATTAATGATTTGAGTGGCATGTATCCATGATGTGAGGCTAAAAGTCTGTTATGGACCCATACTGTCCTGCTCTGGTATGGTATTCTTACTTTAGTAAGTTATCTCCCATCCACGCAGCATCCAACTGCTGGGACGCCTGCTGCTCCAGAAAATGCCTGTGGATAGGGGGAAAACTTGCAGAAGTGAGACTACCCCTTTAATGCTAAATGATATAAATGTCACCATATACAGTATAATTCAGTCCAGAGGTACACTTCATATAGCACACTTTGTGCACAATGCTCATAATGTAATTTCTCTACTTGTGTCCACAGAGTGATGGCAGGGTGTAGAGTAATATGTGAAGCTCATTTTCTCTTGTGTTATAGATAAACCATACAATATCTAAAAAGAGTGAGCATAGGCCATTCCAGCAGAAACGTAATGCCTATCAAATTGTTCATGAGGCATAGACTACCAGTACTTAAAGGAGAAGTCCTGTGAAAATTTTTATTAAATTATTGTATTGCCCCCCAAAAGTTATACAAATCCCCAATATAGACTTATTACGGGAAATGCACATAAAGTGCTTTTCCCTGCACTTACTACTGCATCAAGGCTTCACTTCCTGGATAACATGGTGATGTCACGACCCGACTCCCAGAGCTGTGCGGACTGTGGCTGCTGGAGAGGATGATGGCAGGGGGACACTGAGGGACACAGGGCACAGGAGGGACACTGAGCATCCCTCTACCATCATCCTCTCCAGCAGCCACAGCCTGCACAGCTCTGGGAGTCGGGTCGTGACATCACCATGTTATCCAGGAAGTGAAGCCTTGATGCAGTAGTAAGTGCAGGGAAAAAAGCACTTTATAAGCACTTCCCGTAATGAGTGTATATTGGGGATTTGTATAACTTTGGAGGGGGGGGGGGGGGGCAATACAATACTTTTTCATTTTTGCACTTAAGGTTTTTCCTCCTTGTGTTTAAAATGCTAATATTACTTTAGTTTTTTTCACCTTCAGACCCATATAAGCTCTTATTTCCTACGACACCAATTGTACTCTGTAATGACACAATTTTTCCATCAAATATGCTGTGAAACCGAGAAAAAAAAAATATTTCCGCTGTGATATTGAGCTATTTTTAGAGGGCGGATGGTAAAACTGACATGTTGTTTCTCAAGTCAGTACAAGTACACTAATAGGCAATTTATATAACATTTATTTTATTTTACTACTTTTTTAAAAAAATTAATAGTTTTGAAAATACATAAATGTGCTTAAAATTGCTTTCATCTGACCCATATAACATTTATTTTTTTGTCTATTTGGCTATTTAAGGGATGATTTTTACGCCATAATCTGTCCTGTTTATCAATACCTCACTTGCATGTATGTGACTTTTTAATCACTATTTATTACTTTTTTTTTACTGTAACATTTTTGTAGCAATTTTGCACTTACGCCATTTACTGTGTAAGACCAGGAATGTGATAATGTGAGAACCTATGATTAGTGTAAAGGGGTTATCTAGGATTGGAAAACATTCTTTCAGGAACAGCACCATTCTTGATCTTAGTTTGTAATAAAGTAAATCCCTATAGAGACAAGTCCTGTAGAGCTGTACATGACTGTTCTCTTTCAGAAACAGCACCATTCTTATCCTCAGTTAAAGTGGGTTTGCAGCTTAGTTCCATTGAAGTGAATTAAGCTCAAATGTAATACAACCTGAGGACAGGGGTGGTGCTGTTTTTGTAAGAAAGTGGCTTTTTTTTTATCCTGGATAACTCCTTTAAATAAAGCAAGTTTTTATTACATCTTTTTGTAACCTCTGGCAATATGAGGCTAAAGGCCCTATTACGCAGCCAGATATTGGGGAGCAAACGAACGCCGACCTGTCGTTAAGGGGCTCTCCAGACGATCTTTAGATCATCCACATGGCCCATAGAAGAGAGTGGCAGACCGTCACTATTGTGATCGGATTTTTAAACATGCTGAAAGACAACGATCAGTCGACTGCGTGCATATTGGCTTATCGTTGCCTTTCAACATGAGCTATTGAACAAAACCAGTATCGTCTGGAAGGGCTGATAATCGTTCTGTGTAATAGGACCCTAAGGATCCATTTACACAGAAAGATTATCTGACAAACATTTGAAGCCAAAGCCAGGAATGGATTTGAAAACACGAGTAATCTCAGGCTTTCCTTTATGACCTGATCCCTGTTTATAGTCTGTTTCTGGCTTTGGCTTTAAATCTTTGGCAGATAATCTGTCAGATAATCTTTCTGTGTAAATGGACCCTAATGCCCCTATTCAACGAGTCGTTTGCTCCTCCAAACGAGCGCTATTAGCGCTCGTTTGCTCCTCGTTCCCCGCTCGCTGCCGCCGCTATTCAACGCGGCTGCAGTGAGTGCGGGAGGGGCTGCTCGGAGGATCGCTGATCGTCCGGGCAGCCCATAGGATATAGCAGCATCTGCTGCCGACGCTCCTATTCAACGGAGCGACGGCAGCAGATTGCTGCTATATCAGTCGCTTGTTTTTCAACATGTTGAAAAACAAGCGACTGCAACGATCAGCCGACATGAACGATGTCGGCTGATCGTTGCACTCTATTCCACGGGACGAATATCGTTCGTAGCGGCCGATATCGGCCGAATACGAACGATATTGCTCCTTTAAACGACCCGTGGAATAGGGGCTTAAGAGAGCGTGCATCAGGCTCAAACACCAATGAGCCTAGCAAATAACAGCAGATAATGTGTACGCCCACCTGACCGTACAGGGAAATGTGCCTTCAACTCATGAATGGTGTGGGGACATAGCAAGTAGATATAAAAAGCACTGGAATCAGGACACCTAAGTTTACAGAATACAAATAACTCCCCACAGGTCCTCTTCAAGTGTTTAACCTATCAATGCAAGTCTGAAAAAGAACTGATAAATGTGTGAACATAGCCAGCATAATAAAAAATGCAGCTTTGCTGTAACATTTCTTTGCAGCTGTCACCGATGTACAGTATACAAATGCTTTAGATTTTTTTTTATACAAAGTTAAATCCATTTTATAACTGGAAAACAGGTGCGATGTACTACATAAATACCTAGCGTACTTGGCATAGCCTAAGAGAATCTGTGACGAGGGACAATTTTTTTACTAATGAAGTATGCTGCACCCCTGACTCCTGCTCTCTATAAAGTCAGGGCTTGGGCTTTAAGACTTTTTTCTATGCTCCCTGCAAATAGTCAGCTCTTGTAAGATGTCAGTCTTGTTTTGCAGACAAGAATGTAGAGGATATAGAGGACAGACTGATTATCTGGCTATTAGGGTATGTGCACACTGAGTAATTTAGACAGAAAGTCCGTCGCGTAATCCATCCCTTGCGGATTCTGCCCTTCATACAAAGAATGATCAAGTTCATTCTTTAGACGGAGGAAGGAATACGCCCGTGCATAGAATGGAGTCTATGACACGGGCAGAGACGAGCGGGTGCGAGCTGGGAATTCCACAAAGGAGGTTCCGTCTGAATTCCTCAGTGTGCACATACCCTAATAGACACTAGAAAGAACAGTAAGGTACAGCTTTGCAGGACCTCTCTTCAGAGTAGGAGAGGCTTTCTATGGGAATCTCCATAGAAAACCTCTCCTGCTCTGGACAGTTCCTGTCTTGGCCAGAGATGTCAGCAGAGAGCACTGTGTCAGACTGAAAATAAAATATTTCCTGCAGGACATACAGCAGCTGATAAGTAGAGATGAGCGAACCTGCCTGAGGTTCGGGTTCGTATGAACCTGAACTCTCGGCGTCAGATTCCCGCTGTCTGCAGTCTCCGTGAAGAGGGTGGATACAGCCGGAGGACCGCCTGGAAAACTGGGATACAGCCTATGGCTATGGCTGTATCCCAGTTTTCCAGGCGGTCCTCAGGCTGTATCCACCCTCTTCACGGAGGCTGCAGACAGCGGGAATCAGACGCTGAGGGTTCAGGTTCATACGAACCCGAACCTCGACAGGTTCGCTCATCTCTACTAAGTATGGGAAGGCTTGAGATTTTTTTTAATAGAAAGTTATATAGATTTGTAATTTACTTCTGACACCAGTTGATTTAAAAGAAAAAGATTTTCGCTTGACAACCCCTTTAAATACTATTGTCATTGCAGATACACTGTTTGGGCAATAGTACTGGGGCACCTTTTAGGACATCTAATTTTAAGTCCAGACATTAATATAGAGATTGTCCCCTCATTGCAGGTGTAACAGCTTCTACTACTATGGGAAGACTTCCAACAAAGTTTGAGAGGTTTCTGGGAATTTTTGCCAATTCATCTAGAAGAGCATTTGTGACATCATATGCTGATATTGGATGAGAGGGACTAGCTCACCATCCTCATTCTAGCTCAACCCAAAGGTGTTCAATGGAGTTTGGGTCAAGGCTCTGTGTGGCCCAGTGAAGTTCTTCCACACCACTCACCCAACTATTCCTTTGTGGACCTTGCTTTGTGCATGGTGACACCATCCTGCTTGAACAGCTCAGCTCTATTCATTTCATTGTGGCCCAGCTGCTATACTAGACGCAGCCTCACTCACATAAACCTATCCATCTTATGGGGTAAACAGTGAGTTACTCCTCACCTCAGAGATAGTACAAATCTAACATTGACAATCCAAAACCGGCTGAACAAACTGAAAAAGAAATGACAAGTTTATTTTTAAAAGTGCTGAAAATTATTTATTTTTCTGTTAAGAAATGCATTTAGCACTGGAGAGTACAGTGCAGGATCAAACAGTGCAACCGAGATGTAGACTTTCAGTACAAGGCATTTACAGCATTGGCAGGTATATCAATGAAAGAAGCAGCAGCAGGTATTGGGAGTTCTAAAACCTCTAATCTACAAGGTAGGACTGGCACCACATGCACCAAGACAACAGTCACTTCTTATAACTTGACATCATTTAATACCTGGTGCTGAGCACCGATTCCTAGCACGGAGTAGAATACTCTCTTTTAAATGGACGTGAAGTACGTTTCATAGAATATTCATTGAGTGAAAATGATGACAAGATACTTATGGAAGGGTTTACCCCAGCATTATAGATAACCCTGTTATACGTAAAGGGGGTGGTGTCACTCAGAAAACTTGGTCTATAGTGATGCATTTTATTAAATGAAACATATTTCAAATTTCCAAGCATTTCTTAAAATGTATCATTTGAGAGAAATAGGCTCACTAATCCCCCATGTGCTGCTGTTTCATAACCAGTTGCCCTTGGTTACGGCCTGCCAGGCATCCACTAGCTTGGGTCACTTATGCTCAGTTCACTAAGTCACATGACCTGTCCCATTAGTATTGCCAGTTGTTTTCACTTCACATGCAAGCAAGGTGGATTGTGGGAAATTGTCTGCACTCTTACATGGTGGTACATATCTGACTTTACCTTCTTGGCTATGTTACACCCCCCCCCCCCCCTTTAAGTTTGTCAAATTGCTCTTAGCCCACAGTACATTCTTCCATGCTAGGAAGGTCTATTCTGCATACGCTCTTATGGGCATAGTGGACAAATGGGCCATAGGGGCTGTCATATTCAGTCGTCAGGTATATACCCAGGAGAGTTTAGTACTAAAGAAACTGCAGTGCAAGTCACTGTTCCTAGTGCAGATTGTGCAACATTTTAGGCCACTTTTGGCAGTAACTGGTATAGGGGGGTTGTATAATATTAAAGGGAAACTATCATCAGGTTAGAAGCCTCCCAAGTCCCTATAGCGCACAGGGCACTGAGGAGGAATGTAAGTTTCTTACTTTTATACTTGGCACCATTTTTGTGTACTTAATCCATATGCCAATGAGGCAGTCTTGTGCACTAGGGCGGGGACTACTGCCTCAGTGCACCAATCCGATCCTTCTAATGAATCTAGGGCTGTGCAGTGATGAGCACCAGAGTCACATCACTGCAGAGCATCGCCCCAAAATTCATTACAAGGGGTAGACCAGGGCAGATCGAGGCAGCAGTCCCAGCCCTAGTGCACCATACTGCCTCATCTACATCTCTAATGAACTACACAGTTTCCAAACCTGACGCCAAGGATTAAGGTAAGAAACTTACCGTTATCCTCAGCATCCTGTGTGCTATAGGGACACATCAGCAGCTTAGATGCTTCCACCCTGCTATTAGTTTCCCTTTAAAGGGAAAAACGGTTTCCAAGAAACAGCACCATAATTTCCAATGGGTTCAATATTTCAGCTCAGCGTATTTGCCTTGGCACAGACACAGCCAATGAACAAGGGTGTCGCTATTTCTGGTGAAATGGCTTTAAAAGGTTCAAAAACAACACTTTTCAATTCATATTCAATAAGGTACTGTAGTTTCTACTAGGTTAGAGTTAACAGATTAGAAGGCATTACTACCAGATCGTTTATAGATAGATCAAATGACCGTATCAGCCAAAAGGGATAATCTGGTAGCTGTGTGATATATTTTTGCCATATACAAGACATACACAATGTCTCTCAATGTTAAAATTGAGATTACAGGATCTGGGTGGCCACTGACAACAATAAAGTCTATTGATGCAGACCTATTTGAATGTGTATGTACCAGAATACAGTGAAGCCTCTACATGACCTTCCATGAACAAGACCAGAAATTTCCTGTGATGGACCATCACTTCCCCTATGTATATTGGCAGTAACTGTAAACACCTCCTTACAGTGCGGTCCCCATGATATCCACTGACAACTCATGCACCAGAGAACTCCTGTGATTATAGTATTTGCAAGGTGGTAATAACATTTCTACAACTATAAGGCTATGTTTACACTACGTATATTTCAGGCAGTATTTGGTCCTCATGTCAGGGCCTCATAGCAACCAAAGCCAGGAGTGGATTGAAAACACAGAAAGGCTCTGTTCACACAATGTTGAAATTGAGTGGATGGCCGTCATTTAATGGCAAATATTTGCTGTTATTTTAGAACAACGGCCGTTGTATTGAAATAATGGCAGTTATTTACTGTTATATGGCGGCCATCCACTCAGTTTCAACATTGTGTGAACAGAGCCTTTCTGTGTTTTCAATCCACTCCTGGTTTTGGTTGTTATGAGGACCTGACATGAGGACCAAATACTGCCTGAAATATACGTAGTGTGAACCCAGCCTTAGGCTGCATCATGAATAGCCTTTGAGAATATTCTGCATTTTGACATTCAGAGCTGTCACATATTATAAAACTCTTTGTTACATTTGACATTACAATGGGAGAACCAAATATTGTATAAGTCAAGCTACGACATAATTCATTCAAATGCATTGCATGCTGTACATTTATTAAAGGCCGTTATAGTACCACATATAAAATAAAAGTCTCCGGGGTTAAGACATTCATTGCATCAAACTGCATTGCCTAGGTGAAAGAGCGCAACAAATAGGTCTCTATTACCTATAATGTCTGAAACCTGTAGCTTTCCACCTGTTGTGGAACTATAACTCCCAGCATGCCCTGGCAGTCTGTGGGCAAAGGACTGTGGCTGTCTGGGTATGGGGGAGTTGTAATCTCAACATCTGGACAGCCAAAGCATTTAGGTGATATCTCTTATTGTCTTAACTAGCTAAGACCATGCTCATAAAAGAGAATACATGTTGTGAATTTTTTTTTAGTTCCATTAAATTTGGAATACCCCCTGCATACACAATAAATTTAGGTATCCTTTAGAAACGTGAACAGAGTGTTAGATGATCCCTCCCACAGGAATTTAGGAACTTTCCAGTTTCGATAATGAGAATGCAGTAAATGTAAAGAGCCTGCGCTCTGAGACCATCACCAATCTTCCAAGCATTTCACTTCCTTTTCGGCTTTAGGGTATGTGCACAATCCCGACGGAAAACCCGCAGCTGCACGCATTTCCACCCATGCCATAGACTCCATTCTATGCATGAGCGAATTCCGCCGTCCTCCCAAAAAATGAAACTGTTATATATGAGGCATAATACAAACGTTTTCTTTCTCTGTATAAAACAAATGGCATTGTCTTATGCAAAAGCAAAAAAAAAAATCCCTTTCATTTTTTGGCATAATACATGGTTTAACACAGTAACTTGTACAATGTGTCTAAAAAGTCTATTTAACAAGTATTTTACAATCTAGACACTACAAATGTAAAGTATTGAGGAATACATTATGTTGTCCGGCAGTGGAAACATCCCAACATTTCTAGATGGATTATGCAAGCAAACAAATACAGAGGAAAACACTATGATATTGCCTTTGGCTACCAGCATTTCCCTACATTTTTATTAATAACCATCATACGCACAATAAAAGTGGCCCGTGGCTTCCTCTGTGCAGGTAAAATACCATTTATCGGCACAGATCCAGATTTTCATGAAGCCTCAGGTATTCTTATTGTTAGAGGTAACAATTCACATTATACATCAATGTACTGCACAGAACATATATTTACAATGTACACACAAAAAATACAGGTCTCTGTAACGGGCATCATACATTATAAAAAATGTAACTAAATTCCATCATGATTTAGAACCGATAAAAGAAAATGTACAGTTCATAATTTCCCTTTAATATGCAAAAATGGCGTGTAAACAACCAGAAAATGATGTGGATGCTAAAATATCTGGGCAGGATACATTTTGCCTTTTGCATATTAAGGTTTTAAACAGCGTTTGTCCTTTATTGCCCGAGTAAATATCTTATGCACTTATTACATATGTATTAGATTACACCTTACAAACAATGATTCGTAACACGTTAACCTTTCTATTTCTGTAAGTGCTCCTGGATTAAAAACAGGAACTTCTACTGGTGCCAGGTAAAAGTGCAATCTATGGAGTATTCCAAGGGACAAGGATAGTAGAGGTATTTAATTATAGTTTATACAAGAGGAAAAAGTCTGTCCTGTCCTTTTGGCTTGATGCGTCTATTTCTGTCCAACTCCTGGATAAATACTGCAAATGTAATAATTTCAATATAGAGTCAAGACCAAGCAGATAATGCTATATAGGTATTGGCACTTTCATAGAACTTAATCTGGGTTCCTGACCAATCTGGCAATGGATAAGCAGATCAAAGATGACCAGAACATTCACGTGATTTATAAGGAATCCATTGCAGAATATGCTGCTCCTCTTCATTGCTCTGTAAATCTTGCCTGGTACCCAAATGACCTACCTGCAATCCTAGGTATCTGATAGCCTGTAGCCAACAGTGAGCAAATGAGGATTTAGTAATAATGGACAAATCAGCCTAATCTTCAATGACCACCAGTCTCTCCATGATTCTAGTATATGGCATACATGGCACCTGAATGATCATGAAGGCTCGTTGTGTCTGAGCTTTAGTAACTATAATTTGCCCTTACTCTATATGATACGTTTTGTTCTTCTCATCTCTTATGGTCTTTGTTGTTGTGCAATGACCTTGCCATTTCCACTTATGTCAGTGGAGGACGGTGCCGTATTGTCCGATGAGTCCCTATGAGGGAGGTAATGAATAGCTGTCCCATGATGTTCCTCTTTTATTTCCCTTTTAAACACACATCACTATTCGCCACAGAACCATTGGAAAAATGAGTAGGAGGTTCTTCAACACCTTCCGGAATCATTGTTCCATCCACTGTTGGTAAATCCTCTAAGCGCTTTGTCAAAGTGCACATATCTTCAGGGAAAAGGTTCTGTTTGAGAAGCTTCTGGTTTGGAAAAGAACAATGTTAAAATAGTATACATATGGCAGAAACAAGTAATTCAGCCAAACACATCAACTTACATCCTCCATATCAGTTTCACTGGCTGTTAAAGTTTCCTTCCTGTTCATACATTCTAGCAGGTAATCCAGGACAGATTGCCTTGGGTGCATTCCCTTGTCAAAACGGTTGTACATTCCACACCAGAACCTGGAAATACATACAGAAAGAGAATAAGTTGATAAATCTGCTCGGCTTGTTACACTACAAGGAATTACACTGTTCTGTGCCACACTAGTGGCCTATCACTGCCAAAACAAGTCCATCTCGGAAGTAGCATCGGGAGCATTTAAAAGGTGGACATAAAGATGTTGCAGGACGACCCCGGGGGGGCATGGTTAGGTAAGAATAGGATGTTTACTATGTTCTATGTGAGGGCAACAATGTATCAAAAATTTGAAATGGCTGAAGTACTCCTTTGAAGAAGGAGAGTAGTCAAATTTCTTTTAAAAACATGATTTAGCACGTTTTTGGCAGCTTTTTTTTCACTTACAAAACACTTCAAAAAGGTGCAAAAGATGAAAACACAAATTAAAAAAAATTTTTATATATATATATATATATATATATATATATATATATATATATATATACACACACACAAACTTTAAAGGGGAGATCCAGAAAAAAAGAAAAAAAAAAAAAACTGTCAAATCAACTGGTGTCAGAAAGTTATATAGATCTGTAAATTACTTCTATTTAAAAAGCTCAATGTTTCCAGTACTTATCAGCTGCAAGAAGTGGTGTATCCTTTCCAGGCTTCTTTTACTTACTTAAAGCAGAATGGGAACGTATTTGGCTGGAGTGTTTTATATGCATTCGATACATACAAGGGGTTGATAAACTCCTGCTTTCTTTGTAGAAGAAACGGCCATAAGGAATGAGTGTTCTCAAATATTCTGTTGGAAAGAGGAAGCAAACACAGTAAAATGGAAAAAAGTTCAGGCTTTATGTAAGCTACAGTATAAAGCCTCAGAAGAGCAAGTACAAAAACATAAAGGTAAATTATTACGCTGAAACAATAGATTAAAATATGAACGTTGTGGGTGGGTATAATAAAGGATTTTTCTACTTTGTAGTGTACTAGGTCTCCTTCCTTTCCTGAGTTTACATTCTGTGTTTTGTTTTTTATACAGAGGGACCACAAGACAGTAGTGCCATCTAGTCTCTTCAGTGTTTAACATATTAGTCAAAACAAAAAGATCTATCACATTTCGTAGTGGATTTTAACGTGGATGCATTCTATTTGGAATATACCCGCAGCCACATTGCAGCCTCCTGTAGTCAAAGCAACAGATCTACCTGCAAGGAACAAATTCCTGTCTCCTCTTAGGCAGAGATTTATGGGGAATGTGTCATTAGAAAAGGTCAATCTTTTTAGTTTTTAATATTAACCCCTTATGGACGGAGCCACTTTTCATTTTTGAGTTTTCGTTTTTTCCTCCTTGTGTTTAAAAGGCCATAGCACTTGCATTATTCCACCTAGAAACCCACATGAGCCCTTATTTTTTTGTGTCACTAATGGTACTTTGCAATGACAGACTGAATTTTTGCATATAGTACACTGCGAAACCAGAAAAAAATTCAAAGTGTGGTGAAATTGAAAAAAAAAACAACTTTTTTTTTTATTTAGGGTTTTTTTTGTTTTTACGCCATTCGCCCTGGGGTAAAACTGACTTATTATGCATGTTCCTCAAGTCGTTACGATGAAAACAATATATAACATGTATAACTTTTATTTTATCTGATGGCCTGTAAAAAATTCAAACCATTGTTAACAAATATATGTTCCTTAAAATCACTCCATTCCCAGGCTTATAGCGCTTTTATCCTTTGGTCTATGGGGCTGTGTGAGGTGTCATTTTTTGCGCCATGATGTTTACTTTCTATCGGTACCTTGATTGCACATATACAACTTTTTGATCGCTTTTTATTACAATTTTTCTGGATTTGATGCGACCAAAAATGCGCAATTATGTACTTTGGGATTATTTTGCGTTGACGCAATTTACCGTGCGAGATCAGGAATGTGATAAATAGTTTGGGCGATTATGCACGCGGCGATAGTAAACATGTTTATTTGTTTACTTTTATTTAAAACCTGGGAAAAGGGGGGTGATCCTGACTTTTTTTACTAATAATATATATATATTTTTTTACACTTATACTAGAAGCCCCCCCACTCTTAAATACAGTCCCGCCCCCAATTACCCTGTTGAATTTACTATGAGGTGCATCTTAGTAACTCTGGTGGGACCTTTGCCAGTTGCAGGACTTGTACAGAAATCTACACCTGCTACAACTCTTTCGCTGCAGACAGAGGTTACGCAAAGAGCGCATCTTTAACCCCTTAACAACGGATGACGTACATTTACGCCATCTCGTCGTTAGGAAAGTTCAGAGCAGGGCCGCAATCCCAGGTGCTATCTGCAGCAGGGACCGTGGCTATTAGCGGGCACAGCTGATCGCCACTCCTGCTAATTAAGGCCATTAAATGCAGCTGTCAAACATGACAGCTGCATGTAGTCTTCTATGGCCGTTTCCCTGGTGTCTAGGATGTGATCACTGTGGGGGGGTGGGGGTTTGGGGGAATCCCTTCATCTTACCAACCCGGGACTCAGGGTCCAAATGACGCTGATCCCGACTTGGTATTCTATTGTTCTGGTCTGCAGCAGACCAGACCAATAGAGCACCAATCTCATTGATCGGTGCTGTATAAAGCATACTACACTGATCCCTATAAGGGATCAATGTAGTTATATTAGAAGTCCCCCACGGGGACTTCTGTATAAGTTAAAAAAAAAAAAAAGTATTTTTATTAATTAAAAATTCTCTCCCCTAATTAAAGTCGGAATCACCCCCTTTTCTCATTTTATAAATAATAAATACACATATTTGGCCTAAATCGCCCGAACTATTAAATTATCTAATTCCTGATCTTGCACAGTAAACGGCATAAGTGCAAAACCCCAGCGGAAAGCTAAATTTTGCATTTTTGGCCACATCAAATCCAGAAAAAAAAATTAATAAAAAGCGATCAAAAAGTCGCATACATGCAATCAAGGTACCAATAGAAAGTACAGATCATGGCGCAAAAAATGACACCCTACACGGCCCCATAGACAAAACAATAAAAGCGTTACAAGCATGGCCATAGAGCAATTTTAAGGAATGTTTATTTTCTGTAAAAGGTTTTATTTCTTTTTGAAAGCCATCAAATATAAAAGTTATGCAAGTTACATATCGTTTAATACATACTGACTTGAGGAACATATATAACAAGTCAGTTTTACCATAGGACGAACGGCGTAAAAACGAAGCCCCCTCCAAATATAAAGAATTGCATTTTTTTTTTTTTCAATTTTACCGCGCATATTTTTTTGTTTCGCAGCATATTTTATGTGAAAATTAAGTCAGCCATTGCAAAGTAAAATTAGTGGCGAAAAAAATAGGGGCTCATGTGGGTCTGTAGGGGAAAAAATACAAGTGCTATGGCCTTTTAAACACGAGGAGGAAAAAAATTAAACGCAAAAACGATAATTGGCTCCGTCATTAAGGGGTTAATAAATGTACCCCTTTGTGTCTATTTTAATAGGCTTGCTGTAAAGCATGTCACTAGATAACTAGTTAACAACTGATTAGGCAAGATGGGAGCCACTATATTAATGTACTATAAATAAAAATAAAAAAAAAATTACAAAATCAGAAACAGATTAGAAGAAAAGAACAAATGTAGGCAATACATTCTCTTTAACTTCTAAATTACTAGTTGCAAAAGTAGCATTTTATGACAGCGCCAGGTCAGGGCAATGCGTGGAAAAATAACAAGTAATAGTAAACTGCATGTTTGACTTTCTGCATCTGTTAGCAAAGAAAGGATCTGGAGAAAGCCAAGCACGCTAACAAATATTATGTTATGGTGCCGCTACACAAGTAATATATTATGAAGTGAATTATGACTTGTAAAACTAAAAGCACAATGTATAACTGGAGTATAATATGCTGCTCATGAAAGTTCTACAGGGAGTGATGAGTTTAAACCAGAAAACACATACACACATTATTTCAGATACTCACTTTAGTTCTTGCCGTTCTTTTTGAGAGTTCCCTATGAAGTTTCCAAATTGACAGGAAAAGACATGATCATGAATTTCAAGGAGATATTTTTCACTGAACTCAAAGGCACACGGGAATTGTTCCATAAGATGCCACACACATTCCAAAAACTGGGTAAACACGGGAGACACTTCTTTTGGATCAAACTCTAAATGATGACATCTGCAGCAGAGAAAACAGTGTGAGCAAGGGTAAGTTTCATATCCAGCCCACAATTTTACAAATTGCTTGTGCACCAACACTTGACTGTCATTCCATTTATTCTCCATGAGACTTCTAAACATGGTTGTTCAACACAGGTTAGAAGTCCCAGTGAATGAAGCAGAGGCCAAGAACACGCACTAACGCTCCATTCAGGGAACTACTAGGGTAACTAGGGTTTTCTCCCTTCCTAGTTGGCTTTTTTTTTTTTATGAAAAATTGAACAGTAACAATGCACTATTTTGGCATCAGGCCTTCTATATATTAATCTTGCTGACAAGAACTACATATTAATTACAGTAGTTATATATAACGTAACCTGTCACTAGTTTTGATATGAATGTATTATCAAATACTTGTTATTTCAGGGTGAAATACAAATACAATTCTAAAGCATCTTTACTAGATATGAGCGAACCTCAAGCATGCTCAAGTCCATCCGAACCCGAACTTTCGGCATTTGATTAGCGGTGGCTGCTGAAGTTGGATAAAGCCCTGAGGCTATGTGGAAAACATGGATATAGTCATTGGCTGTATCCATGTTTTCCAGACAACCTTAGAGCTTTATCAAAGTTCAGCAGCCGCCACTTATCAAATGCCGATCGTTCGAGTTCGGATGGACTCTAACCCGAACCCGGTTCGCTCATCTCTAATCTTTACTTTAACAACTCTACATTGTAGCACTCCTCCGTTATTTCCCCAGAAAGGTATATATAAATTAATAATAGGGTGATAAATTGCTAAATCAGCCCTGTGGCCACTTCACTCTCAGGGTTCGTAGGGGTCCCAGAAGTCAGGTACCCCCCAATCATGGAGTACCAGCATATCCTAGTGATCTGCTATTACCTTATAAGATAAGATGGGAATAACCCTCTCACATCCAGTTGTCCATTTTTTCATATATTTCCGGAAATTGTATACAAGAGCAATGGCACAATACAGAAGACAAGATATACCGGGAACACAGACAGGTCCTCTTTACATAAATACCTTTGAGAAAACTTGTGTCCTAGGGAAATCCATTCTTTTTCAATAAGTACCTATTAAAATAATTTGTACAACTTTAGATCTGTACTTATCTACCTACAAAATGAAAAATGCTATAAACATTAAAGGACAACTCCGGCGAATTTTTTTTTTAGCTTATTTAACACACATTACAAAGTAATATAACTTTGTAATGTGGTTAAATACCCGGTCTGGCCCCCTTCCCCCACTTTCGGACCCCCGACCCCCCCCGCCCGGAAGTTAAAGAATGTATACATTACCTATTACGGTCGTCACGGTCCTCTTCTTCCGGGCGGCATCTGGTGACGAAGATGTCAGAGCCGGGGGCGGTCCGGGTCTTCTTCCTCCTCGGCGTCTTCATGGAGAGTGAATGGGACGGAAAAGGCTGCTGGTGCACATGCGCACCAGCAGCCTTTTCATTGGCTGGAGCGCATCACATGGCTTCCAGCTTGCTCAGCCCTGATTGGCTGAGGTTGCTGGAAGCCATGTGATGCGCTCCAGCCAATGAAAAGGCTGCCGGTGCGCAAGCGCACTGGCAGCCTTTTCCATCCCCAGGACCCGGAAGTCAGAGACATCGCTGGACGGCGGTGACAGTGAGGCGGGCGAATGGAGTGGCGATAGTCACCGGAGGGATGGTGAGTATGGTGTCTGTGTGTGTCTGTGTTTTATTTTTTTGGGGGGGGTCCCGCCGGAGTTGTCCTTTAACTATATACGATGAGATAACTAATGCTGGCCATAGACTTTTTGTTATTATTTACTGAATTAAAAGGGGTTGTCTGGAATAGCTGGATCATTAATGACCCTGCCAGGACTGGGGGACATGTGATTAATGTATACTTACCTGTTCCGCTGTCAGTGTTTTGGAAACAAATGTCACCGGATGTTTCCAAAACACTGACAGCAGTTTAGAACAGGAGCTACAGTTACAGGTGGCCATCGATACACAATTAACCGAGGAAACTGCTTCCAGACCAGTAAACTGTGCAGTGGCGGCATAGCTTCACAGGTATGTGGGGCATATTTTAGAAGAACAATGGTCTTCTATGATGGAGACCAAAACTTACCATTTTTGGGGGGGAGGGGGAGAATTAATTGTACAAATGCATTTTGGGCTGCTATTCTATCCACTATAGAGTATAAAAGGGACCCTACGGTCTGTAATTTTGGGTGTGTGGATGACCTTCTGTAGGATGAACATGGTATGACCACAGTCAGAAGAATTCTCAATATTGCTCATAAACGTCTTGCCTTGCATTTGATTGACCAAAGCCTCAAACCCCATGCCCACCTGTGTTGCATGAATGCATGAACTGGATAAAGATTGGACTCCCTTGGACTACCAGCAAAGACACTGCTCCCTAATCAGTTGAGACACTTCGCCAACCACTCCTCACTATGCCTCCTCCATTTGCTTTCTAGTCTTGATTTGAGACTTGAGTTTTTACTTTCTGCTTACGCTATGGTTAATTACCTTTAAGTAGGGATCATTTGTCATAATTGTAATATTTCTGCTCCTGATTTTTCAAAAGAAAATGGAAATGCTAATGAAAAGGTTTTCTGATAAAAAAATTAAATAAAATCTGTATATCTAAAAGTGTTTAGTTAGTGTTCTAAAGTGATTTTCTGAACTGGAAGGAAAAGGATGAAAGAAATAATGTGCACATCTCTCTCCGGCTCCAGCACTAGTTGCCACATACCGAAGCTCCGGTACCCCGCACTAACCATGTAGCAGTCGGGGACTGGAGCTGCGTTATGCAGCCACCAGTGCTGGAGCCGGGGAGGTAAGTGCATGTTATTTCTTTTATCCTCCCCAGCACTTTGACAAAAAAAAGCCCCCCTGCCTGGAATTCTCTTTTAGGGTGCCTTCACACCTACCGTATCGCAGCAGAAAATCCGCAGCGGATCCGCAGCAGATCTAACTAAATGAATGCACACGGCATTAAATACGCACTGTCAAATCCGCTGCGGATCCGCAGCAGATTTGTAAGTGCGGATTTGATGCTGTGTTCATTCATTTAGTTAAATCTGCTGCGGATCCGCAGCGGATTTTGTGCTGCGATACGGTAGGTGTGAAGGCACCCTTAAGAAAGAAAACTACTCATGCACCAGCAGGTTAACTCTCCAATTCCTCCAATAAAAGTGATGCATTTAAATCCTCTATACAGTGTCCTTGATGCTGCAGCCAATCACTGACCTGAGTAGTCATATGCCAAACATGCAGGAAGTGAATGCAGAGGATGGTGACTGGCTGCAGCGGCACATGGCCAAAGTATATCACAACATTTTCTCAGCACTCTTTATTTTTCATCCATTTAATGCCCATATGCAATTTTTGTAAAAAAAAAAAAAAAAAAAAAAAAAGTACTTATAGCCTGATTCATATTATCTTAAATACCTTCAAATAATATACAGTAAATTATGGACACATTAAGAACCTCTCATACTAACGTGCTGATAAAGCAAATATTTAGAAGCCTTACCATGAATCCTTTAATAGTCCTGTAAAATGGATCTAAAAGAATACTAGCCAGAGAACAGACTTGAGCTGTGCGATCCCAACCATCTGAGCAGTGGACCAGGACACTGGCATTATCATCTCTAACTGCCTGCCAAGAACAAGGTGAAAAATTAAACAACTAAAAACAATTATGCCACAGACAAATCTGTTACAAAATCCTCATGTCCTACCATGTCAGCTTCGGATGCAGCTTTGCCCTGGATTGCTGTGAATTTAAAGCATTAAAGTGTACCTGTCATCATAAAAAAAATTTTGACACGTCAGACATGGCAAAAGTTTTGATCTGTCCGGGTATGAAAACTCAGACGGACAGTTTAAAACTTTTGCCATGTCTCTGACATGTCAAAATTTTTTCGTTTTGACACTTGCTTCCCCCAGCTATATGTCTAGAGATGAGTGGAGACATGCCAAAAGTTTTGATTGGTCCGGGTCCGCTCCCCGCTGCCTATCTGGAAAGGAAAAAAAAAAAAAAAAAAAAAGGCCAGCCTTCATAGGGTTACATTAGGAGCCAGACATCGCCTGACACGGGAGAACACTGCACTTAAAGTGGTCTTCTCCTGCCTCGTTTGCACGATCGGTAAGGGTTTAAACACTCAGACCTGGACCGATCAAAACTTTGGCACTTCTCTAAAAGTTTATTTTTTATATAATGACCAGTAACTATAAAAAAAAAACTTTATGTCAAAAAGGTATGTCAAAAATTTTTGATCGGTCAAAGTCAAGACCTCGACTCATCTCTAGACACATAGCTGGGGGAAGCAAGTGTTAAAACCCTTAGTTATTGCAGAATTAGCCAGCAGATGGATTGAGCGGCTAATTTTAGATATCAGTATTGGGACCTTGATCGATTAGAAATTTTGACATGTCTGTGTGACATAACAAAAAAGTCTGATAGCATCCATCTATGTAAACCATCAGTGGGGTTTACTCAAAGCATTATTCACTTCAACAACATTTTAACATTGTGCATATGGCTTTAAGAATAAACCTCACTTAAGTTTACACTCCTGGATGCTGTTGGACTTCTTTGCTATGTTTTCTGGCCTCCTATTAGGATTGGAGGCTTTCTGGTGTAAGTTTCGGCAAATTGGACTTATTTAGAGCTCTTGGACATTCACACTTTGGGGGACATGTATCAATGGGCGTACAGGGTTTTTTCGGCGGAAAGTGCTGACTTGCGCATTATTTTATTTGCAAATGGCCAATTTGCAAATAAAATATTCGCAATTCGGCACTTTCCGCCAGGTACTCCGGGGGGCGGGGAGGGGGTGTGAAGGGGGCGGAACGGAGGGCGCAGACTCAGAGTCCGCGCGATTCCCCATTCGTTCCGCCAAAAGATACGCAGAAAACCTACTCCAGTCCTGCGCTGGCGTAGGTTTTCGGCCGTGCGCACCAGAGCGCACGGGATTTATGTAGAGGCAGTCCGCCTCTACATAAATCCCCGTATCGCCGGAGATGCGGGGACATTTTTAAGTCCGGCGTAAAAAACGTCGGACTTAATAATGTCCCCCTATGTGTCTGTGCGAGATGTCAAAAGTCTTTTTAATTCACAGTAATGCTTTGATCTTTTGCAATGCAAAGGCTGGAAACCAGGTGAATTCTGAGTAAGACATTCAATTGTTTGGCAAGCGACAACTACCAAGGTTTATCCCAAAAATAAAGCTGGGACCCAACCGATCACAAGACAGAAGGTCCTTTGTTTTCTAAGTAAACGGAATGGCAGTGTTGGTGCTCAGCCTTTGCTCTATTCTCTAAGCAATGTTAAATCCCCAAAGATTGGTTAGTTAACACATACCCTGTGTTAAATATACAATGTAGGACAACTTTAATGCATTCTTTATATAACTCAGGACTCCACTCCACCGCCTTTGAGGTCAATGATCCTCACGGCTGCATTACTAGTACTAACCGTACTAACTATGTAACTATTTATACCAATGTTCCAGAGTACTGGATTTTTTTCAGTATAAAGTAAACCATTAGCTCAGAAAAAAGCGGGTCAATAACAATCTAGCTGCAAGACTCTGTTTTCAAGCAGAGACCTATTATGAGCTACACTATTCCATGTATAAGTCAGTGTGAGGCTCTAATATTACTAGAAACCACTACATCCAATTTACTTGCTTTCATGAATAGGGAGACCACATCCTGTCATAACAGCAATGTTATAATTAAATCAATACAGTTTAAGATGAAACCAGTCAGCCATGGATGGAGAGGCCATAAGATGTTATAATAAAACGGTGGTGTTCCTATAGCAACCAATTAAATTCTAGCTATTAATGACAATTATATTTTTACGAATGTAACGTGATACTGATATACTGTGAAGAGACTGAGATTTTAAGCTGCCTTGTTGTAATATTATTCTGCATGCGGGTAACATGTGACAATGAGAACCACCACCCATACCTTTGCTAGAAACATTGAAGCATCCATTATTGCTTTTATATGTCGCAGCCAGCCAGAGTTTTCCAAGACTGTAAGGAAATTACTCATGGACGGATTCTTGAGTTCACAAGCTAAAATTATAAAAATAATATTAATTAAAAAAAATATATATATATTATTTTAAAAACCATACTATAAAGCCATGAATGGAACAGGACATCATTTAATGAATACAGAGATAATATGCACATATTATATATTCTTCTCCCAAAATCCTGGTGGCTATTTATGTGAGCATTTTAGGTACAACTTCCTAGGATCCAAGACTTTTTACAGAACACGTATTAAAAATAATCTCAATGGTCTCAATGGCTAGTGTCCCTGCCTGGTATTACACACAAACTTACTTACTTTAAAAATGTCTACGCTGTATGTGAATTCAGGCCAATTAATCATCTAGGCATTGTCTGTGGGCCAAAGCAAGTTTGCAGGTCATACCAGGCAGGGACGATGGCTACATGTATATGTTTGGGAAGTGTGCTGGGTGATTTATCAGCACATTTGCTTAGCAGTATACTCATTTCTTTTGCCGATTGGTTTCCTTTAAATCTTGATTTTGTGTTTAGCGAATTTAGATGAGATCTGCTAACCAACACTGAATGTGACTGGTCAAAACCATCAGTGAACACCACCAAAGCTTATACACATCATTTCACATCATGTGAATAAGAAAATCCTTACCATACAGCCATCATAGAGGGGAAGGGGGGGGGGTCTCCTATACTGGCCACATTGTGTGACAGAAGAATTTGTGGCTGCCTGTAGGTTTGCATTCAAATAAATTATTATCTTTATCAATATTAAATTATATACATTATAAACATATTATACATGTATATACAGTACATTTGTATTCCCTGCAAAGCCAACAGTTTTGTCCCACAGAGAAGTGTTGTTCAAGGTATGTACAAACCTTCTAATAGCTTCTGTAGACTACCTCGCATCACATGGATGTTTTCAATTCCAATAAACTGGAAGTGGATGTTGGGATAATTGTCCTCATTTTCATAGCCCTTTCCTGCAGCTCTGTTTGCCATGGCATTCAGCTGGTGACAGAAATTGGGCAGGCGGGTAATTGAAATTTCAACCAAACAGTACACGTTATTATAGCAAGAGCAGAGTGTATTATCTAGGGGATAGCCATAGAAGGGATATATCACAAAGCCTTACACAAGCATCAATCTCCTAGATAGGTGCACATTTACAGAGCCTACAGCTTTGTATTTACAGCTGGGTATGAACCATTCCTGCATTCAATTGTAAGCTGTGCATCCTGTACTAAATGAGGAGATGTGCAGTCAACAAACAAGATTTGTGATGTGAAAAATCAAGTGACCAACAAACAAGCCGCTCGTTCCTAATTGTCAGCTATCACTGGACGTATTACACAAGGAGATTATTGGCCTGTGTGGCTGAAAACTGCCCTGTGTATTAGGGCTCTAAATATGAACACCCATATCCATACAAGACCTACTGCATTCACAGACTTTACTGTCAAGACTTGTAGCAGTTGCACATTATACAACTAACACAGGTTGTACATAGCCACAGTCTCGGGAGCTTTCTGTGCATATGTAGAATGCTCCTGGCAACTTTCTCTAAGTTATCAGTTAAGCAAAATGCCTACAACAGAAAACAAAAATATCTTCACTACACATCTATAAAGCTTTTATAGGGAAAAAAACTCACGGAGACAGACAACAACAGATTTCTGTGGGCAAGAGCCGAAACCAGCTAACAACTGCTAGCAATCCCACTCTGTTTCCACTTGGTGTGTTGAAATTTTATTTCATAGTAAAAACAACTTTCTTTTGTGCTACTGTTACATTCTATTGCTGTACAACACACTAGATACTTAAAGCAAACTCCGTGAGGAAGTAGAATTCTGTGGTAAACTTTGGGAAATGTTCATACCAGGCCTCAATTTTTCTGTCATTGTCCGGAGTCCCAGTAAATCCCCCCCCCCCCAAATCTGTTAGCCATCCTTTATCCCCATGCTGTAAATAGAAGATACGTTTGACCTTTAACCATGTTATTGACAGCATGCCTTTTTGATAGGTTTCTGATGTACTCTGTCAACGTGTGCGCTTACACCATCATGTGAATAGACTTTATATGAACTGTCAATTTGCCATTTCCCTTTTTCAATATGAATAGGAGCTGCCATGATATAACAGAAGTCGGAAGAGACTAGCATACAGTTCCTAACTGCCCAGATGTGTCATGGTTAAATGACTGGTTACCTCACAGTTATACAAGTGGCACCCCATCTGCCATACTTGTGGCAATTACCAAAGGCTTAAAGTGATACTGTCACCCATCTGGGGGCAAGCCCGCTTTCTGCAGGATCAAGCTGCTGGCACTAAAATATTTGTTAAAATATTATTTGAAGTGACCCATGTGTCCCTATGTAAAATGCACTGGTTTATCTTCAGGGGGGGGAAAAAAAAAAAAAAAAAAAAGTCATGGAGGTGGGGTTTTTGGGCTTTAAAATTCCAAGCAGACGCAGTGTTCTCCTACAGCAGCGCAAGCATGATTAGGCAGTGAAGTCGCTTCCTGTCACTCTTCCCTCTACGCCTGCTAAGCTGTAGGAAAACACAGCACCTGCACAGGATTTTGATCCGGGCCAGGTGACATACCTGCTGTGTCAAAGGGGGGTGGGATGGTAAACCAACGATCAAGGCGAAATGCGGTGGAGGGCAAAAAGCCCAATAAAGCCCCACCACCGTGACACTCTCCATGGAAGATAAACCAACAGATTTTATATAAATAAAGACACATAGCCCACTTTGAAAAGCATTTACGCGGTTACTGCATGACTGAACACATTTTACTAAATGTATTCAGGATATACATTAATAAAAGTTGAAGTTAGAATAAAAAGGACAAACACAGTGACTAAAATTATCAGGTTTGCATTTACTTTCAGAAAAGTTTCCTGAAAACAGTAACAGGATAACCATATACCCCAACCATGATAGACTCAATAACCAATACCTTGGGCCGTGTGTCTACAACATACATGAAGGGACTGCCTGGATTGGCTTTGCTGATTATTTCAAGCATCTTTTCATCCTCCTCACAGCGAGTGCTAAATCCAGAGAGTGGCTGACTACATCTGCAAATCACAGCCTAGAAGGTAGGAAAAAAAATGTACATCTAAAATCTGAAATGTTTTAATCACAATAGGGTAAAGGCATTAAAAATGTACCTGTAAATAAGGGCTCCCCATCTCCCTACAATGTGCTTGCAAAACTAAATAAACCATGTGGCCAACTCCCAACAACTTTAATGGGAATTGCTTAAACAGAGTAGCATCATTAGGGTTGCTCTCTGTAAACAATGTCTCTTGCAGTGCTACTTTCTATTCAACTCCCATTAACATCATGGGAGTTATGACATAAAAGAGATGTCAGGTTCTTGGCCACCTACAGTGGTCTGACATGATGGGATTTCACTGCAGAGAGATGAGCCACCACCAGAGCTCTCTGGCTGCTGCTTATCCATCTTCTCCTTATAGAGAACACAGTAACTTTCTGCCATGCCGAACGTTCATGTGTATGGGGAGGGCAGGAAAGATTTGTTATCGAAGGTGTATAACCACTGTTAGAGACATTTATGACATATCCTGTAGATAAATGTCCTAAATGTTAATCTCTCTTTAAAGCCAAGATCAGAAGTGTTGTTGTGGCTGCACAGCACTGTAGTTTACCACTGCAGAAGTAGTGTTATTCTCTTCCACACACCACACTGCACATACATAATAAACATATACTGTAACTAAAGATAATTCTGTCTCTCTCTATAGGCTTGATAGACTTGTGCCTTTTTCATTATTTGGTTACTGTATGGTTACAACTGTGTGAATGTAGTGAGCTCTTAAGGTATGGACTTTGATCAGACACAAGCTAAGGCCCATTGACTTCTGAGAATGTAAGAACTGCACATCTTAAATGTGGGAGCTACAGGTCATACTGTGGAATTTAGACTGTTTGTTCTAACCCATAAAAGTAAAAGTGAGAAAAAAAAGTGGTGGATAAGAGATCATGAGTCAAGAGATACCCCATCACTATTGCTATATAAATATTGTACGTTATACAACTAGTGTATTCTATACAATATATTTAGGTTAGTGAGGGTACAATAAAAGAGCATTCTTTATAATGCCATGGCAGAGGGTGTTTGTTGCCATAAAATCATCCATATAAGCTGTTTGCACTGCATCTGCCACCTCTATTAATAGCAGGGATCGAGGTTTGAGAGCCATTATATGAAATGTAGTTAACCCATTTAAGACTTCAGCCTGCTATTGTTCATTATACACGTTGGAGTTTCCAGATTATTTGAACTGCTGGGGAGGGAGGCGTAAGAAGTCATTATCTATTAATAACAGAGCAAACAACGTTTAACGAAGTGCAATGACTGTGCCTACGGCTTATCTGGACATGTTGTTAAGTGACAGTAGTTACCACTATCAGCTTCCTGTTTTATCAGGACCAGGAACTCTAGGCTTCCTTTTCTAAATAGCACCACACATAACCCAGAGTGACAGTGTTACAAGCACATGTGACTCACATTGTTGTCTTTGTAATAGTACGATAACACGGGAAACCGCTCCCTGCTCCTGAACTTCGAGCTTCCAATAATTGTAGATTCAGAGGCCTCTTTAGGTACAACTAGGCAAGTCGGGTAGGTACTGCACACCTGCAAAAGCAAGCATATTTCTGGTTGAGAAAGCAGAACAATGTCAGTTACGTTGTCACATGTCACCAGATATTCCAGGAATAACATTTGTATGGTACCACTTACTGTTTCTTTTTAATAGCTTTACTTGGTAAACATCAAAGAGGAAGTTAAGCAAGGGCAACTGCAATCTATACTCACACATAACTATTTCCTGTATGATGGAAAGTTCTACCACCAGCTCAGGGGGAGCCCATGTGCCCCCACATATGCCAATCTCCTCTTGGGCTGGTGGGAGGACACCATTGTGTTCCCCGAGGGTGATCACTGGTGGTTGGAGTGCATCCCATTCTGGACACGTTATATAGACGACGTGTTGCTGCTGTGGACCGGTACGAGAGAGGACTTTATGAGATTCATGAAATTTCTCAATGTGAACCCTATAGGCCTCTCGTTTACAAGTGAAATATCGGAACAATCTATATGTTTCCTTGATGTGATATTATCAAAGAATGGCCACAAATTGGCCTCATCTCTATACCGGAAACCCACAGCAACAAATAATTTATTACATTGGAACAGCTACCACCCACTGTCTTTGAAACGTGGGATCCCTAAGAGCCAATTCATGCGGGTGAGGAGGAATTGTACTGATGAATCAGATTTTGACACACAGGCTCTGCTATTACAGGGGAGATTTGAGGACAGAGGGTATCCCCGGAATGTCATCAGGCAAGCATATCAGTATGCGAAACATCAGAGAAGAAGTGACTTAATGACACCAAACACAAGGGATACTAGTAAAACACTGATCAGACTGATTGGTACATATGACAATAATACATTACAAATGAGACAGATTTTGGAGAGATACTGGCCAATTTTGAAAACAGACCCCGATATTGCCGATGCAATTCATGATTACCCAAGTATCACGTTTAGACGTGGCCAAAGTATTGGTGATCGACTTGCCACTATAGTCGCCCAAAACAGCAGGGTACATGGCTGGATAGGAAGATCCCTAGCTGTTTTAAGTGTGGAAGATGTAGGGCATGTAAACATTTGAATACGACCAAATATTTTACATCAGCCACCACCAATACACAATATGATGTACGGGACTTCATAAACTGTCGGACAAGGGGTGTGATATATCTGGCTACGTGTCCATGCCCTATAAACTATGTGGGCAAGACATACAGAGAGTTAAGAAAAAGAGTCCTTGAACATCTATGTGACATTGAGAATGAAAGAGATACTCCAATAGCTCAACATATGCGGGAATGCCATCCAGGAGCAGAGAGGGGTATCTCTTTCATTGGAATTGAGCATGTGAGACCATCAGTCAGAAAAGGTGACTGGGATAGGAGAATACTATGCAAGGAGTCTGAATGGATCTACAGACTCAGGAGTCAAAAACCGTATGGCCTCAATGATAGACTTACATATACATGTTTCATTTAGAACAACAGCATAAGGAGAGACCCGTCAGGGTGGGCTAATACGTACCTCTAGTACTCAGATTTGGTTATAAGGATATGGGAAGCTGACGGGTTATCAACCAATAAATTGGTGAACCGAAAGTATATATGACCCTATAGTGAGTTAGGGATATCGTGAGACATCGTATAAGACTAAAAAAGTTTCTCTGTTCCAATTTTTGTGATGATTGGACTAGCTGATTGTGGGTGGGTGGAACCGGGTTTGGATACCAACTACTTACCATCCCTAGATAAATAGGGATAGGATAGATAGATTAGGGAGAGGTTCCGGACGGGGTCGCCCTTTTTAGGGCGAGTGCTCCGTGTTAGATAGGCTTAGGGTAAAGTAATAGGGAATGCTATGATAGGGAAAATTATGTGGGGTAGGCAGGGAGGGATTTCCAATCGAACCCATATCCACCTAAGTTATGAGGGTTGGATTGACACCCCTTGTCTGATAGAGTTGTGTATCCTGGTATATTAATTTTCACAATTCAACAAACACCCACTTCATGATATCTAATTTATAAATACCCATCACAACTACCCCCACAAGAATTTGTGAATTAGATCCTAATATAAACATGGGAATATCCTATGAAGGGATGAACCAAGTTCCCCTATGCCTAATATCACTACTCCCGTATGTTAGTACTATATATCCATTGAATAGAACTATGCGCTTCACCTACGGATGGTGGGAGGTGTCATGCGTTCCACGAGAATGACGAGTGAGGTGTCACTACCGGTTAGATATATACGTATGGAGCGCAGATGCGTTCCACTCATTGTTGTCCGCGTCACTTCCGCGTCACTTCCGGCTGAGTGGGGCGCAGTCTGCGTTCCAGCCATCAATAGCCCTGGCGCCGCCTACTACATCCGACCCTGTGGAGCGCTGAGTGCGCTCCATACACCATCATCGATATCTACGGGATGATATGTAGTAGTGGGTATATCCGGAATCCTCGTTTGGAGAGATAAACTATTCCCAGGTGTGGGACATATGAACCATCTGGTCCCGCCTTTTTTACCTTTATAAACCCGGCACCTACGTGTCCGTACTGACCAGAATCATCATTACTGGCACACGGAGGAAGGAGGGACGTGAGTCATCCCTGTTGGGATTTTATACCCACTTTGCATTTTTTCTTTTATGAATGTCTAATCTGTTTATCTGAATGGTGCGGCTGCACCTGGTATGGTTCCTATACATCATGTGTTGTCATTTCTGAGAATGTCCTCTTACACCTATAGCATAATGGGGACAGACCGTCTGTGACTATATTTAATGCATTTATTAAGTGTATGACAACACAACAGGTATAATATGGGGATAGAGAGACTGGTGTCTGCTCCATGCTCCAAGTGTGTATCGGGGGTGTAGCGGATATATGTATTTAGCCACATAAGGACATTCATTATATTAGGATCATCAGCAGTGGGACTCACATTAGGGGTATATGTATCCATATTCTTCTACCCCTATCCCTCCTTGTTTGCATTTATTTTGTAGTTCTCCTTGGTTGTATCTTGTTTTTGTATCATTAATGCTTGGTTATTTGTGATATGACTAATGAGAATATTGGGGGTCATCCTACCCGGCTATCATACCATTATTGAGAGTCTCCTGAGGAGCCCGGCTTATGGCCTGGGTGAAACGCGTTGAGACGAAATATTGAGACGAAATATCATATTTCTACTTAGGGCCCATTGACCGATAGGTGATAGGTCCTCTATTTTTGATAAGAAATTTGATATAGATATATCCTCGTGTGTTATTTGGAATAGAAATTTTAAGTATAGAAATAAAAGGTATGTTTTAAGTTGTGATTCTGTGACATCCTGATTATTATTTTTTCACGTACATGACAAATTTAGTGCACAAATATTTGGTGTTACGTCTGTGAAATTTTCAACTGCAATCCCCTCCATGCCAAGCAGAGAAGACGCAGCAGCATTAGAGGTATCTGACTCACCACGTCAGTGGAAAAAGAGAGAAACAAAAATAAGGCTGGCTTCACACTGTTTTTGCAGTCCGTTTTATGCAAAAAAACAATGGGGGAAAGTAAAAAAAGGTGTGTATTTGTGCACATCTGTTTTTATCGGTTTTTCCATTCATTTCCATAATGGAAAAAAAACAAAACAACTCCACTTTTTTTTTTAGCTACACAAAAACGTAGTCGACCACGGTTTTGTGTATGCTAAAAAAAAATGGATGCGTTTTGATCCTTTTTTTAATAGTATAAGTCAATGGAGAAACAAATTTTGCATAAAATGTATTAACATAATGGGCTGCAAAAATGCAGTGTGAACCCAGCCTAGGGCTTAAAACAGACACAATGTACAGCCCCATATATATGGCTTGTATGGTGGCTGTATATCACAGACTGACCATGTATCTGTGAACGGGACTCAAAGCATCATAGTGAGTTCCTGAAGGGCAAGAACACGACATTACTGAACTGACAAAGCTGTGTCAATTGAAAAATGTAGTCACCATGAGCTGACATGAACTTCATCATTGCCCTTTTCTCCTTTGCAGTGAAATTTGCTGCAGACTCCGCCATTTTGTCTTTAAACATGGATAACATAAGAATCAAACATGGTAGCATGCTAAAATTTGCTTACAAACTATTAGAAGGATTGAGCATTCAAATTATATAACTTTCAGAGATGAGAAAAAAAAAAATTAAGGTCATAAACAGATCAACAACCCATGGTAAAATGCAATACACTGAACATAAGTAACAGAAGTGCCATTTAACATAGCGGCAGCAGGCTGTCTTATCTAAACCACAATAAACTGCAATATCAGAAGACAGAAACAATGCTATGCTCGTGAGGTTGCATCACATGTTTTCTATGTCGCAGATAACAAATGTCCAGCTCAGCATAACTCTGATAGTAACCTGGTCCCACAATTTCCTGATAATCATTTTCTCTTTGGTCTCATGATCTGATGTCTAGAAACATTCTGCTCTTGCTGTACAGAACGCAGCTCTTCTTGCACCAACTTACTGGGGAGCCTTGTATCAATACACAGCAGCCAGGGGAGTCAGCATTGGTGTAGAGCAATGTTAAGTCAGGAATTGGTCAGATTAGTTAAGCATGCATGATGATTTCAACAGGCAATAGGAAACAGTGACCCAGTCGAACCTTTTACCCAATGGGGACACACACAAAGGTTTATCTGTCCTCACATATTAGCAGAATTAGCCAACCTCTTCCTGTTGGGCAAGTCCAGCTGAAACAAGACCTGGGAGTCTGGAAAGAAATGTTAATGATATCCCATTACCCATGGATACATACCTTGAAATCTTTGTTGATGTCACTCAGCACCCAATAGTTGTTGGGGATTCCCATACGCATGTATTCCATTTTCAGGTCAATTAACTTCCATTCCATAAGGCGCTCATCTTGATCAGACTTGGGATTGTAGGAGAAGGCATACAAGTCTTCATATTTTACTGACAAAACATATGAACACAAACTATTATCAATTTGACTTTATAAACTGTGGATGAAATCAGAGTATTCTTTCACTTCTATTATAATGTAATATATGATCATTTTTAAGGTCCCTGTGTGAACCCAGCCTAAGAAAAGAGGTGAATGGCTGCCTTTAAAACTAGAAGAGACAACAAATATGGCAGAGGTGCCTTCTGCTGCCAGACTGGCTGTGATGGACATCACCTAAGAGACAATGTGTGGCATTCTATCTTCACTCTATTGCATAAAATAGGATCTGGAAAGACTAAGTACCTGGCTGTGAAAGCTTGAGCAGTGACGTATACACTTCATGACAGTCCCGTTCCCGCAAGATGACAAAATGTGCAACTCGGAAATTTTTGCAGTGAATGATTAGTGGACATCCGGTCGCTCCAAGAGGCTGCTTCTCAACGGAGGCAATGTGGTGGTGAGCAATCTGAAAGACAGCAAATTGGAAACCAGTTTTATTTCAGTATTCAGAAGTTAAAGGTACATCATGACCGAGGACTATGGATAAGAGGTGATTGAAAAGAAAGTTTGCACCCATATTTCTGTATAGGGTCTCACAGACCTACATCAATGATGAAGAACTGCTCTAAATATGTAGTATTTGCAGTATTTTACAATGCATGTAACCAGGGTGCTGTACGATGGGTTGTATGGAAATCTACAACATGTGCCTCGCCTAAACGCTGCTATTAATACTTACTAAAGAGTCACAGATGCCAGTATATTTGTGCAAGTAAAGGAGGCACCCAGTCAGATAAAGGCTAATATATTATGTAAGGCATTTCACATGCAGTGGCTATTGCATCACAGGGTTCTATGAGAAACATCTCTTACATGCAAGGGCATGATGGCTAGATCAATATACAGCAGTATGTGAGGTGTTGCTGTGTGGAGGCTCTTTTTCACATTGAGCTATAGTAGGATTTCTACTGCTGCTTTACTTACAGGTTCTATGTGAGACTGTGTTCACATGTTCAGGTTAATAATTGCAATTATTGAATATAACACCAGGAGTGGACTCATAACAGTAGAGAAGTCTCAGTCTTTTCTTTAATATCCTCCATTAATGATCTGTTCCTGGCTTTGTATTCTATACATACAATTTTAAAAAAATTAACACATCCAAAGAATACTGATGTTTATGAATTCCCATCAGCCATTAGAAGACACATCACTGAGAAATGCAGAAGCAGTATTACCTATACTGTTCCAACAATCACCGCTCATTTTGCGGAGGATGCCACACACAGCCATCATGTGAGACACATGACATAAGAATATACAGTACACAGGGGGAGGAGGGCTGTGCAGCAGCGCTAGAACACAACAGGAGATCAAGAACTGCTGGGCTTAAGCCTATATTACACAGGGTGACATGGAGGTGCTATTAAACGCGTGGCAGCGAGCGGGTGAGTACAGGGGAGGCCCGGGTGATCACTAGATCGTTCGGGCAGCCCATAGCAGATAGCAGCGGTCTGCTGCTGCCGCTCCTGTTCCACGGAGCAATGGCAGCAGATCGCTGCGATCACAGTCGTTTGTCTTTCAACATGTTGAAAGACAAACGGCAGCAACGATCAGCAGACATCATTCATCGTTGCCTTCTATATCGTTCATCGTTGCCTTCTATTACATTCCGTGAAATGGGGCCTTTAGACAGCCTTGCAGTTCCCAACGCAAATGTTGGTAGTAGCAGAGGGGGTTGTGTCACCCATTACTGCTGCCAGTCAACAGAAGTATATATCTACAGTATTTTCCTGCGTATAAGACTACTTTTTAACCCAGGAAAATCTTATCAAAAGTATTATACGTCTTATACGTCAGGTGTCGTCTTACAGGGCGGGTGCTGAAAAACATTGGACTGGAGAATCTGCGTTCGCTGCATATGGTAGCGGGAGAGGGGGGGGGCTCAAAAACGGCCACATCCCTGCCATATGCGGCGACTGTTTGATGAATGACAGAGCAAGTTATAGGCATCTGGGATATGGAGAAAAAATACAGTAGAGTGGTGCTGTGCCCAGAAAAACACACCTTTTACATCCATCTGACCCGCCCTTGTATCCTACTGGTGTTACTGTACCTCCTTCTCTGCCTCTCAGATCTCTTTTCTATTGCATCCTGGTCCTGGGGTTCGCTTGCCTTCTGGGCCCAGTGTTCGGGCTAGAAGCAACTTTTATTCCTGTGGCGCAGTGTCAATGAGGTGGGGCCTAGAGCATCTATACCCTAGGCCTGCAGCGCCTCTCTCCCCACCTTTCTTCTGTCATCACAACCCTGGGCTGGACCTTCATCTTCAGCAGGCCTAGGTCAAAGATGCTCTAAACCCCTCCTCATGGACACCACATTGCTGGAATAAAAGTCGTACTTAGCACGAATAACAGTCGCAGGAGACAAGTAAACTCAGGAACCAGTCATGCAGTAATGAAGACAACAAAATGGTACGAGCTGTACAGATTTGCTTTAGGGCACATATCTAGGGACACTTTTTTGGAACGATTTCTGGTAGAAGAAAAAAAAAACAAATCCCTATAGCATTAAAGGGAATCGGTCTGCAGTTCTATTGAAAAAGAAAATCTCCCTTTTAGACTATATACATACCCAGGTTTCCTTGCGCACACCAGCGGCAGCATCAACGTAAATGAGATGGGTGGCAGTCAGGTACAGGGTGCCATTGGCAGGTCTCTTGTTTGTGTATCTGTCTAATAACTTAACATTCTCCACCTAAAAAAAAGGGGAAGAAAAAGATAATAAACGAGAAGCACTAAATACAGATTATACAGTGTTCATACCAACAAAGAAAGATGTGAATTCGCGCCCCCGCAACTCCAAAAAAAATGTGAAAATGTGAAATCTCCGTAATGTGAAAAGTTCCAGATCTATTGTTTTCCCAACTCTGTGGGTATGACAAACATGAGGAAGGATTTTATAACTGCACGGCATCCTGCCATCAGGTCTGGGGGAACTACTACTGGATCAGCACTGCCATCTTGGTTCCATGGCTGTGGTCGTAGTACAGTAGTTCATCTGGCAGCACCTGGTACTGTGGTCATACTATCAGGTGCATCATTGTGATGGCGATGTTACTAGAGCCTTATAAAGGGGACAGTAGTGCTGCTCTATACTGCTGCCCTAGTCAGTAGAACCTACAGATGCTCCACACAGCCTGCTAACATTAAAGGGCTCGTCCATCTGGGGTAAGCATGAAAGTTGTAGAGTGACGTCTCCGGCTGCGTCCCTCACCTGTCACCTGTTACACACGCTCTTCACATTCACAATTACAGGTGAAGGCGACGTGAGAGAGAACTATTGTTCTCCATTGTGATGGGCTGTGAGCCGCCCGGCACCTTCTCTCCGCACATGGCCACACCATAGGGGCAGCACAGCCCTCAGCCTGGACTGGCAGAGCTACAGGAGAGCCATGGCCAGCCAGCCCCACATTGTCACAGAATGGCATCACTAGTGGCAGCACCCACCTGCCACCCTACCTGCCTGATGGCAAGGGACCACACACTATGCCCCTGCCACACACTGCACGCACAACACAACTTTACCATGCTAGGCTGCCTATTCACACAATGAGTGGGACACTGCGGTACCTGACGGCCCCCACACATCACATGACAGCCCCTGCGCCCCTCACCTTTGGGGTGGAGATGTGCTCCATGGTCGTCTGCCCCAGGCTCCTCACCTCCTACAGCCCCACACCCCTCCCGCTGTCACCCCGCCCGCCATCTTCCTGCCGGCCTCCTCTAAGTCAGCTGACCTTACGTCACGCGTCAAGGAAAAACTCGCGACAGGTGGAAACGCGAACTTCCCGTACACAAGTGCGTTACCATAGAGATGGATACCGAGCTGCCGCTAGGGTAAATGCTGGAGTTGTGAAAGCTAGTCCTTGGGGATTGTGGCTGCTAGAGGCGGCACAGGTGGTCTGCAGCGTGGCGGAGCTACTACTCCTAGACTGCCAGGCATGATGAGAGGAGTAGTCTGACAACAGCTGGAGGGCCACTGGTTGGAGTATATATATATATATATATATATATATATATATATATATATATATATATATATATATATATATATATTTATATTATACACACTCATTTACAGAAATTATACACGTAGAAGAAGCTGTTGGATTTGAATGGAACTTTATACAAAACTGTTTGTGAATGTAATGGTGATGTATGTGTTTTATTGGGATAAAAGGGCAGGATTGCTGGGGAAATCTGTAAAACTGTATGGAGGCTGTAGCGCCCCGTTGGTCCCCCTCTAGCTGTAGCGCCCCGTCGGTCCCCCTCTAGCTGTAGCGCCCCGTCGGTCCCCCTCTAGCTGTAGCGCCCCGTCGGTCCCCCTCTAGCTGTAGCGCCCCGTCGGTCCCCCTCTAGCTGTAGCGCCCCGTCGGTCCCCCTCTAGCTGTAGCGCCCCGTCGGTCCCCCTCTAGCTGTAGCGCCCCGTCGGTCCCCCTCTAGCTGTAGCGCCCCGTCGGTCCCCCTCTAGCTGTAGCGCCCCGTCGGTCCCCCTCTAGCTGTAGCGCCCCGTCGGTCCCCCTCTAGCTGTAGCGCCCCGTCGGTCCCCCTCTAGCTGTAGCGCCCCGTCGGTCCCCCTCTAGCTGTAGCGCCCCGTCGGTCCCCCTCTAGCTGTAGCGCCCCGTCGGTCCCCCTCTAGCTGTAGCGCCCCGTCGGTCCCCCTCTAGCTGTAGCGCCCCGTCGGTCCCCCTCTAGCTGTAGCGCCCCGTCGGTCCCCCTCTAGCTGAAGCGCCCCGTCGGTCCCCCTCTAGCTGTAGCGCCCCGTCGGTCCCCCTCTAGCTGTAGGGGCATGTCGGTCCCCCTCTAGCTGTAGCGCCCCGTCGGTCCCCCTCTAGCTGTAGCGCCCCATCGGTCCCCCTCTAGCTGAAGCGCCCCGTCGGTCCCCCTCTAGCTGTAGCGCCCCGTCGGTCCCCCTCTAGCTCTAGCTCCCCGTCGGTCCCCCTCTAGCTGTAGCGCCCCGTCGGTCCCCCTCTAGCTGTAGCGCCCCGTCAGTCCCCCTCTAGCTGTAGCGCCCGGTCGGTCCCCCTCTAGCTGTAGCGCCCCGTCGGTCTCCCTCTAGCGCCCCGTCGGTCCCCCTCTAGCTGTAGCGCCCCGTTGGACCCCCTCTAGCCTGGATACCAAGATACAGTTGGATATAGAGGATACATATTCCCTATGGCATCCCCTGTCACATCTGCCCACAGGTGTTGCAGCTGGGCCTGTAGATCCTGTACATTTATATGTTATGGAAGCTGGCATCCTAGCTAGTCCCATTTGCTTGATGGGGCAATAGTTGTAGCGATCAGGCTGGCCAAGGATATGTTGGAATCTGGCACATTTGTGGTAAGCGCTTGCTGTGTGTATGTGAGCATTATTCTGCTAACAAATAACAGTTGGAAGCCAGTGGATCCTCAGATTATTACACCAGCAGGGGGCAGTGTGTTGCTCCACAACAAAAGCTGAGCCTCACCCACCCATCAGTGTTTTTTTTTTTTTTTTTTCATTTTTATAATTTTATTTTTCTTCTCCAATATAATAATACAAAGGGTATAGGAGCATACCAATATAACACACTAATATACACTTTCCCCTATTTCCTTATCTCCATTGCCCTAACCCCAACATTAGGTAATTAGATGTTCCAAATACATAACATTAATACACAATTATCTTCCTTCAGAGGGGCGGCACCCGAGCGCCCAGAGGTGCATTGTGCTCCATACTACTCCCATACCCCCCCTCCCTGACTACCAGCTACTTTATCTACCCTATCTATCCTAGGCTTGGGTACCGGGCGATCCTCCCCAGCCGTGTCGCACAGAACTTATGTAAATGGAGGGCCGCTAGCGCAAGCTATATTCTTCTTTCCATCTTTCCTCCTATTTTCTTGAAAAAAAAAAAAAAAAAACAGACACTATTACACTACCTTCTTATTACAATCATCACCCAACCCTCTCTAGGGCATCCAAGCCAACTAAATGACCTTTTCCGCCCCAGAGGTAAGATTTTACCTAACACACACACTTGTGTTTTGTCCCATATCTATAATATCGGACTCACACAACCATTTTCACACAAAAGCGGTAGTGAATTGCTGTTATTCCCTTTTTTTTCTTCTTTCCTTTTTTTAAGGATCTTTACTTTACCATATTGCACCTTTAGGCTAGGGTCACACTATGTAACTGTGCGGCTGTATTTTTTATATAATACATTATGTAAATGTGCGGATGAAACTACGGCCGTGGGAAAAAATAGACATGCGGCTCAAAACATACGGTCATTTACTTGGAAATCTGGTTCAACTAAAAATAACAAAATCTTAAGAAAGTGATGCAAACACCTCTGGATGCATCTGGGAAAGCAGGGAACACAGTTTACATGAATTGCTATTACCGGGGTTTGCGATCCTCTGCAGTAATGCCGACGTCTCTCATGGTTAATCTATTAAAATAATAAAACACATTTTCGTTGTAATAAAGTCCCTTTCATTGTTCAATAATTAAATTTAAACTAATCCATCATTTTGCAATTAAATATACTGTTAAAATAAATATATATATAAATGTATATTTATATATATATATTTATTTTTTGACAGTATATTTAATTGCACAATGATGGATTCGTTAGAATTAAATTATTGAACAACGAAACTGAATTTATTTCATCGAAAATGTGTTTTATTAATTAAATATTTTAATTAGTACAGGAAGCTCCATAAGCCGTTAATACATATTGCCGGCAAAAGAGCATTCTGTACTAATCATCACTTTACTTTAATGAAAACATCAAATGTTTCTTCTAATTATGTTATCACAATAGCATTATTAGAAGAAACATTTAGAATTATATGTGCGCTCAGCTGATTGGCTGATCGGCTGAGCGCACATATAAAGAGCCGGTCCACAGTACAGTGACTTCATTGTGCTGCGGACCAGCGAAGAGGACACATCGGGGTGAGTATAGAGCTCTCCCCACCCCCTCCCCAGCACTGCACCCCTCCCAGCAAGGAAGGGGGGGGGCAGTTAACCCCTTCCTTGCTGGGATGGGTGCAGTCTGACATCAGTCTGGCCCCCAAGGGGTTAAGGGGGATGCAATATATCCTCCCTTAACCCCTTGGGGGCCAGACTGTAAGCAGCGATCTGTAAAGATGCTGCATACTGTAAGGTGCACAACACCGCTCACAATGATGGGTGTTGTGCTCCTGTTTGGGTGTTTTTTGTGTGTTTCTCCCTTTTTGTTTTTCAGATATCGGTATCCTGGGGATTACGTCGGATTCCGTGGACTACGTCGATGACCAGCGTTTTTTTATTTTATTTTTTAATAAAATGGTTAATGAGGGGTGTGGGGGTGTTTTTATTTGAATAAAAAAAATTTTTAACTTGTGTCTTGTCTTTATTTCTTTACTTTATAGACTTAGTAGTGGAAGCCGTCTAATAGACAGAATCCATTACTAAGTTGGGGCCTAGTGTTAGCCGGTATAAAATGGCTAACACTAACCCCCTATTATTACCCCAGTACCCAATGCCACCAGGGGTACTGGGAAGAGCCGGGTGCCAGTGGTCCCGGAGCGTCAAAATTGGCGCTCCTGGACTGGGCGGCAGCAGGCTGGTAAGATTTAGGCTGGGGAGGGCCTAAACCAATGGCTCTTCCCACCCTGGAGTTACCAGGCTGCTGTCGTTTGGTTTTTAACCCGGCTGGGGGCCAGACTGATGTCAGACTGCACCCATCCCAGCAAGGAAGGGGTTAACTGACCCCCCCTTCCTTGCTGGGAGGGGTGCAGTGCTGGGGAGGGGGTGGGGAGAGCTCTATACTCACCCCGATGTCTCTTCGCTGGTCCGCAGCACAATGAAGTCACTGTGCTGCGGACCCGCTAATTATATGTGCGCTCAGCCGATCAGCCAATCAGCTGAGCGCACATATAGTTCTAAATGTTTCTTCTAATAATGCTATTGTGATAACATAATTAGAAGAAACATTTGATGTTTTCATTAAAGTAAAGTGATGATTAGTACAGAAAGCTCTATTGCTGGCAATATGAATTAACGGCTTATGGAGCTTCCTGTACTAATTAATATTTAATTAATAAAACACATTTTCGATGAAATAAATTCAGTTTCGTTGTTCAATAATTTAATTCTTTTTTTTTTTTTTTTGTAACTTATTTTTTATTGAGGAATAAAGGATAGTACATACAATGCAATATAAAATAAAGCATAGAACATATAGGCTCAGGAAGAAGTGCCAAAGTATGGACATAAGAATGGATAGTAACATAAACCATAAAGCATACATCTTGGGAATGTCCGGTTCTTGTATACAGCTGAAAGTCCAAGCCAATTACCAAATAACGTGTACATGGGGAGGGTATTCGGTTGTGAACTTTACCGAACAAGGAGATAATGGATAGAACAGATAACAGGTAAGGGGTAAAATATAGCGAAGTAGGAAAGGGAGGGAAAAACATCAGTGAATCAGGGTCTTACAACTTTGAAATAAAGCGAAACCAGTCAATATTGTTTGTCTTGTTTAGATATACAGTGTACATGGCACAGACATGGCACATCAGTACATGATCTTAGATTATTCGCTAACACTCTCCGGCGAATAACCATAGAGGGGAAATAGAAAGGTTAAGATAAGAAAGGAAAATAGGAAGGGAAGAAGGTAGCGTTCCTTATGTTCCTTTGAAGTATTTTAGGGGTAGGCCATTTTGTAGTCTGACCATTTAATCCACTGTTTGTGGAATTGAGGTATTTTATTCACCTTTCTAGCAATCATGAATTCCATAGCGTAGTTAAAAGCTACTCCTGCTATTACTTCTGGGATGGTTGGTAGGTTAGTGCTTTTCCAATGGGATGCAATCTTAGTTCTAGTTACTGTTAGTACGTGAACCATAATGGTGACGTCTTGTAATAGCATGTCTTCTAGGTTCAGGTGCAGTAATGCAGTTTCTGGGCCCCAAGGGGGATCAAAAAGAAGAATTGTTTTTAACAGGGTAAATATGTGTTGCCACAAAGGTGCAATCTTTTGACATTGCCACCACACGTGCAGCAGAGTACCCACTGGCTCACCACACCTCCAACAGGTGTTGGGACAATTAGGGTAAATTTTAGATATTCTGTATGGAGTAAGATACCATCTATATAACATTTTTCTGGACGCTTCAATGTGGTTGACACTGTGGGATACTGAGTTGGTTATAGTAAACGTGTGGGACCATTGCTGCATTGTTGGAGAAATGTGTAGCTCCTGTTCCCATTTGCGTATTGCAGGGGGCATAGCGTCTCCATTAGATAGGAACCTATATGCTTTAGTTATGGCTTTAGTCTTTAAAATTGGATTTTCAAAAAAGGTTTCAAATGGAGAGGTAGGTAGATCAGATGTTAGTGGTAAGGAATTTATAAAGTGACGCAATTGTAAAAATTTATAAAAATCCTTATTTGATAGACTGTATTTATGTGCTATGGTTGTGAAATCTAAAAGCCCATGGGGTCCAAATGCTTTCCCTATCTCAGATAGACCTGTAGCTATCCACTTTCCGTAATTAGTATTGGGGATCTGTTGCTGCACAACCTGCATAGGTAATTTCAGATATCTAGTGGGTAGCAATCCTGACTTGACAGTAGGATGGAGCCATAGTCGTGTAGAGGCGTTGATTGTGGGGTATGGAGAGGGAGTGACTCTGCCTAAGATACGCAACTGCCACATAAAATGTCGCATGGATGGGACTTTTAACATATGGGTTTCCATAACTACCCAGCGCTTAGAATCATCACAGTGCCACCAATATTTGAGTTGTTCCAGGAGTGCAGCCTGGTTATATTTTTTAAGGTCTGGGCACCCTAACCCACCTTTGTCCAATGGGAGGCATAGAGTGCGTAAAGATACCCTGGCTTTCTGCTGTTTCCATATGAATTTCATGAGAAGGCGTTGTAAAGTGGTGATTCTATGCATTGGTATGGGAATGGGAAGATTACGGAACTGATATAGAACTTTGGGAAGAAGCATCATTTTAGATGCTGAGATGCGGCCTAACCACGAGATAGGCAGTGACGAATAGTTAGTTATATCTTGTTTAATGGTATTGCAGAGGTTGGTCCAGTTCGTCAATGACAGTTTAGTTGTAGGGAATGTAAGAGCTATACCCAGGTAGGGGATCTGGCCATCCGACCATTTATATGGAAATTTAGACTGAAGATAGGCTTGTGATTCAGGAGGTATGCCCATATTAAGGATTAGGGATTTAGTCGTATTAACCTTGTAGTAGCTAACTGAGCTGAATTCCGACAGTATGTCAGTTATTCCCTGTAGAGAGGAGTCTGGGTTGGTAATGGATAAGATGACATCGTCGGCAAATAGGCCTATGCGATGATCTTCAGGACCTATAGGAATACCTGAGATACGTGGGGAATCCCGTATCATTTGGGCTAAGGGCTCCATCATAAGAACAAAGATTAGAGGGGAGAGGGGGCATCCCTGTCGGGTCCCGTTTGTAATAATTAGATCTTTGGATAAAACCCCCGATGTGTAAACTTTTGCTGATGGGCACGTGTATAATGCCATAATGGCGTTCAGGGCAGTGCCCTGTATGCCAAACTTTTGTAAAACTTCTTCCAGGTAACCCCAATGGACCCGATCGAATGCCTTCTCCGCATCCAGGGCAAGGAGCAGAGAAGGCATTCGTCGGGACTCAACCCATGATATTAGGTTAATGAATCGCCTAGTGCCGTCCAGGGTCTGACGTCCCTGGACGAACCCTACTTGATCATTAGCTATAAGGGACGGAAGAATGTTAGCTAAACGGTTTGCTAGAATTTTAGAGTAAAGTTTTAAATCGTTATTCAGCAACGAAATGGGCCTAAAATTGCTTGGTATGTTTGGGGGCTTCCCTGGCTTAGGTAATGTAACTATAAGGGCTTGTAACATTTCTGATGGGAATGCGCCTTTTTGCATTGCTAAGTTAAATGCTCTGGTTAGATAAGGTGACAGAATTGATTTATAAAGTTTGTAGTACTCGTTTGTATAACCGTCGGGTCCTGGTGACTTATTGAGTTTTAATGACTTAATAGTAAGGGTTACTTCCTCTTCAGTTATTGGAGAGGATAATTCAGCTATTGATTGGTGGGAGATATGGGGAAGAATGATTTTATTTAGAAATGTATGGATAGATGTAATGTTAGGTTGTGTAGTGGAGGAGTCGTCTTTTAAGTTATATAAAGTTTGGTAGTATTCTGCAAATACATTGGAGATACCTTGGGGGTCTAAAATTTTTTCTTTCTTCGTGTTGTAAATAAATGGAATTCGTGCACGAGCCGCTTGTCGTTTCAGTGTTTTGGCCAGCAGGGCCCCTGATCTATTGCTATGCCAATAGTAGTTTGCTTTCAGCCTGCACATAGCGATTTCATGTTTGTGGGATTGTAAGACCGATAGTTTATTTGTGAGAGAGGAGATTTCCTTTGCTCTATCGTTAGAAAAGGTGGTTTTATTTAGGCGGTGTAATTGCGTTAATCGGAGCTGAATAGATAAAACCTCTTGTGCATTTTTTTTCTTAAAGTGGGAAGCTTGTTTAATGAAATGGCCTCTTAATGAGGCTTTTTGTGCACACCAGAGGGTTAAATCATTTACCTCGTTGTTATCATTAACTTTAAAGAAGTTGATTAGTTCCTTAGCTGTGTCTTCCGAATAATGTGGAATTTGTAAGATGTAGTTGTTTAGTCTCCATACGGTGTTTGGGGGTCGTGTGAATTGTTCATGTATGGTTAGCTTGATAGGGGCATGGTCTGTCCAGGTAATGTTGCCTATAGTGGCAGATTCTACTTTGGGGAGAAATGAGGCTTCCACTAGAAAGAAGTCAATTCTAGTGTAAATCCTATGTGGATTCGAATAAAAGGTGAAATCCTTTTCACCCGGATGTAGCACCCTCCACGGATCTTGGAGGTTGTGGAGGTGGATTGTTTTAGCTAATGGCGTAGGTTCAGGGGGTTTATGTAATGACGTAGAGTCCATTGAGGGCCATAAGGGAAGGTTAAAATCGCCTGCAAGGATTAATGCCCCCTGCTGAAGGTTCAAGGCCCTTCCAATAGTGTGTTTAATAAACTTATGTTGTCTATGGTTCGGGGCATAGATTGACACTAATGTATAGGGGACATTGTTTACAGAACACACAATAATGACATATCTCCCTGAGTCATCTGTTTCAGTCTTAAGTATTGTAACTGCTACTGAATCTCTAAATAAAATTGAGACACCACCTCTTTTCCCCACTGCTGGAGAGGATATTACCTCTGGAAAATTTTTGTATCGCAATCTATGAAGATCCTCCTTGTTGAGGTGGGTCTCTTGGACACAACATATGTCAGTACTATTAGCTTTGATTTCTTTAAGGAGAAGGGACCTCTTATAAGGAGAATTAAGGCCCTTAGCATTAACAGACATAACATGCAATACCATTGTTAGGGTGTCGGAGTTTGCTAAATAGTAGGTGGGAGTGTAGAAAAGAGGTGATGCCTTGCATGTACACTAAGTTGCAGGTCCTACTAAAAGCAGGATTGAAATGTGCAATTGGTGGGAGAGTAAAACTGGTAGTTAGTACAAGTGCCCTGGGAAGATCATTCCAACAAAGGAAACAACACATAGAAACTATATACAAAAAACAAGTAACAAAAGAGTGTGGCTGAAGGATAATATCTCCTTCCATGGAGGGTGGTAAGTATTACTACTAACTTGCCGTGTCTGGTCGGCTACTTATCTGAATACACTTGGGCAAAAATCGTCCACTGTGGGACCATTATGGGTCCAATAACTGTATCCAGGAACTGCAAAAATGGATGCTGCTGGACGAGGACTCAATCAGGTGTTGCACGGGTATCAGTGGGTGATGAGGCTGTAGATCTCTGCTTGCGTTTCCCGTGTTGAACGGTTTTCCATTCTGGCAAAAGAGGACGAGGCGGTGGGCGTCTTGTAGAAGCTGGATCTCGGTCAGGGTCCAGGAGATGCCAATCCAGGCAAAGACGTTTGAGATCCGCTGGAGTATTGGCAATTGTTTTTTTGCCTTGATGAGATATTACAAGTTTCACGGGGAAACCCCATTTATAGGGGATGTTGTTATCCCTGAGGATTTTTGTGCCAGGTGCAAATTCTCTTCTTCTAGCCAGAGTGGCTGCCGAGAGATCTGTAAAGATTTGTATGTCTTGGAATCTTTCAGGTATTGCCGGTCGCGAACGCATTACTTCCATAATTTTTTCTTTTATGGTGAAGAAATGAATCCGTGCTATGACGTCACGGGGTACTGTGTTAGGCAGAGTTTTTGGCTTAGGCAGGCGGTGAACTCTGTCTATTACAAGGTCCCGATCTGACGCGTCAGGCAGGAGGGCAGAGAAATAGTCCATGAGAAAATCATGCAACTGTTCTGTTTTGACAGATTCATTGATGCCCCTGAAGCGCAAATTGTTGCGCCGAGACCTGTCTTCTATATCGGCCAACTTAAGCTTTAGAGCCTCTACCTCTTCTTCTAAAGAGTTAGTGGAGTCTGCCACCTCGTTGTGGGCTGATGTTAGTTCGGCCATTTTGTTCTCTATGTGAGAGGTGCGTTCGCCTATAGCAGATATGTCTTTGCGTACCTCATGAAGGGATTGCGTGATATATGATTGCATGGACAGTCGGAGGTCATCCAGTAATTTCCTCATGAGGGATTCTGTTATAGGCATCTCTGTCTGGGTGCCGCTAAGCTGAAATGCTGGGAGTGAAGTCCCGGATTGTTTTGCCGGTGTGGCTGAGCCCATTTTCCACGATAGTGGGGTTGGGGGCAGAGAGGAGTTCTCTAAGTCCAGCAAGTTGTCAGTCATGTGAGCTGGGGAACATGAGGCCGAACCTCCGTCGGCGCCATCTTTGCTGGAGCTGCCCCGAGAGGAGCCGTCAGACGACAGGGGTAAGGAGAGCAGTGGCTGCATTATGTTTTCCTCACTCACCTCCCTGCTTGGAGAGTTGTTTGTGGTAAGGCCTTGTTGCGGTGAGGCTGTAGTGGAGCTCAGTCCTATGCCTGCTTGTGGAGATTGCCTTGACGGGCCGGCGCCATCTTGAGAGGTCTCGGATGCCGGGACAAAGTCATCAATTTTCATTGTAGTCTTCTTCCTTTTGCCTCTCATTGTTTGCGGTCGGGTAGCCGGATGTTAGAGGGTACCCTGGGTCGATTTTTGGTGAGGTGCCACTTTCTGAGTGCCGCTCTGTAGCCGTTGCCAGCAGGAGCTCGGTCTTACACGTCCGGTCTCATGCGCGGCTGGACACGCCCCCCTTCAATAATTTAATTCTAACGAATCCATCATTGTGCAATTAAATATACTGTCAAAAAATAAATATATATATAAATATACATTTATTTATATATATATATTTATTTTAACAGTATATTTAATTGCAAAATGATGGATTCGTTAGAATTAAATTATTGACCAACGAAAGGGACTTTATTACAAAGAAAATGTGTTTTATTAATTTAATATATTAACTATTAGAGGCATCGGCATTCGGCATCATTGCCGGCTATTTTTGAAGTACTCCGTACGGACCGCCTGTCAATCCACGGCCGCGTTTCCAGCCGCAAACAATGGTCTTGTTCATTTTTTACGGGTCCGTTTACGATCGGGCCGTAGATTCAGACATAGTGTGCACTGTGCAGCCGTATATCCTATACTTTCCAGCGTACGCATGAACCACCAAAAATACCGCCGCACAATTACAGCCGCAAATACAGCCGCACAGTTACATAGTCTGAACCTGGCCTTAGCTGGTTACTAAATCCAGTCCAGCCAAGCTCCTCATACTTCTCATTACTTCTCGGGCCATATCATATCTTCTCTCCTGCTTCCCTCCTTTCGTTCTCCCATATTTTTGTCTATGCGTCCACCGCTAGGGGGATCCCCCCCCCAGCCCTCCCACCCAACTAAGAACCTAGCTCCCATTCTAACTACTTATTATACCGTTCGGGCCCCAGAGGGAGCACCCCCCCCCCCCCCCCCCCGTTAAATATTTTAATCCTCATCCTATAACTTTCTTTGAACATTCCGCTTACCATATTACCTACTTGTCATACCTCTCCCCTCCCCCCCCGGACCGGAATACAAAAAAAATACTCATCTGGTATATTTCCTAAACAATGTAATTGCATTCTCCCATTCCAGGATCGTTGGAGGTAGCACTGACATCCATTTTTTAACTATTTGCAGCCTTGCCACAAAGAGACTTATTCATTTCTTTCCTTTTTTTTTTTACCCCAATATATTGTGAATCTTCACCCAACAGAAACACACTCACCCAATAATCCTGTATGCGAGGACATGTCCACATCAAATGTAGCCATCCCGCCTGCTCCCTACCACACCTCACACATTCAGACGGATCTCGTTTCCTTATCTTAAACAAGAATTCTGGTGTATAATCCACTCTTCTAACAATATTAAATTGGATCATACGATGGTTGATGTTTTTTGAGATCTTCTTCACATTTCCCATTATAATATTCCATTTACCTTTATCTAATCCTTCTATCTCCTCTTCCCAATGATGCTTACCTCTATTCAGATTTTCCTTCTCTAATACACATTCCCTTAATTTTCCATAAATTTTGGATAACCCTCTATTTCGCACTTTTTTAGTTTTTAGTTTAGTTCTTCTTTTATAGTTTTTATAATATCTGGCATGGTTCCCACTTTGTAAACTTCCGTATTTTCTGTATGTTTCACTGCATGGGAGAGATTTAGATATTCTAACAACCCATCAGTGGTTAGGAAACAGAACCTGGATTCTTCAATCTTCACTAAAATCAACAATATGATTCCATTCTGTCCCTTGTTTCTTGTTCATGACACCACCGCAAATGAAGGTGCCAGTGGCTGACTGTCAATGGCACGACACATAAAGGGCACTGTAACACCAATTCTCCCTTCGCACCTGGAAATGGTCTGGACAGAAACAGGTGTGTGATGAAGGTGTTCAAATAGTGGTCAACTGTGAGAGCTGCTTGTGCTTGTCGGTCAGGGCCGGATTAAGGAATGGGCACCAGAGGCACGTGCCTCTGGGCCCCCACCACAAAGGGGCCCCCACCAACCCGAAAGCAGAGTTCCGGGTTCAGATTGGTGCATCTATGGCTGCATTTCCACGTTCCATGATCCTGTCGGATCACGGACGTGGAATGCATGTACCGGAGCCCCCCCGCGGCCGGACAGCATCTGTAATTAGATGCTGGGAGCCTCCCAGCATCTAATTACAGATGCTGTCCGGCCGCGGGGGGGCTCCGGTACATGCATTCCACGTCCGTGATCCGACAGGATCACGGAACGTGGAAATGCAGCCCTCATCAGCTCCAGCGCTCTCCTGCGTCCGGTTGCCGCTAGACACAGGAGAGCGCTGTGCCTGTCAGCTCCGGGGAGGCAGCGCACGCCTCTTCTCTCTGGCGGGCTGCGCGCGATGACGTCATTTCATCGCGCGCCGCCTGCCGGAGAAGACGTGCGCTGCAGAAGATGGCAGAGGGCCCGGCCAGCTCAGGAGCGAGGAAAGGTGAGTGGAGTGTTTTTTTTTTTTTTTTACTACATCAGCACACCAGAGGGGATTGGGGGGGGGGATACAGCTACCAGCACACCAGAGGGGATTGGGGGGGGGGGGGGGGATACAGCGACCAGCACACCAGAGGGGATTGGGGGGGGGGATACAGCTACCAGCACACCACAGGGGATTGGGGGGGTGGAGAACTACAGCTATCAGCACACCACAGGGGATGGGGGGGGGAGAACTACAGCTATCAGCACATCACAGGGGATGGGGGGGGGAGAACTACAGCTATCAGCACATCACAGGGGATGGGGGGGGGAGAACTACAGCTATCAGCACACCACAGGGGATGGGGGGGGGAGAACTACAGCTATCAGCACATCACAGGGGATGGGGGGGGAGAACTACAGCTATCAGCACACCACAGGGGATTGGGGGGGGAGAACTACAGCTATCAGCACACCACAGGGGATTGGGGGGGGGGAGAACTACAGCTATCAGCACACCACAGGGGATTGGGGGGGGGAGAACTACAGCTATCAGCACACCACAGGGGATTGGGGGGGGGGGAGAACTACAGCTATCAGCACACCACAGGGGATTGGGGGGGGGGGGAGAACTACAGCTATCAGCACACCACAGGGGATAGCTACATGAGCACCACTAAATCGTTAATTACAATGCTAGGGGCACTGGGGGCGCAAGTACTTTTCCTTGCCCCAGGTGCTGCTAACCCACACACAGCACATCTGCACACAGTATAACATTAAGTGCGGACACAGCAGGAGCAGAAGATATTATTGCTATATGGAGGCACAGCCAGGGACATTATGACTATATGGAGGCACAGCAGGAGACATTACTACTATATGGAGGCACAGCGGGAGACATTACTACTATATGGGGACATAGGGACTTCATAACTATTTGGGCGCACAACAAGGGAATTCTACATACACGGGCAACTCACATACAGTACTTACTCACTTTACTGGAAATCACACCAAAAAGTGGAATTACTACTGTTTGAGACCTTATAGGTTGGGAAAAAGGAAGTAAGTTGTTGAAAAAGTGCGGAGCCTAAGATGTTTGTCTGGCAGGTTCTAAAGAGACGAATTGTAGCTGGAAGAAATCATCATGGTGGTCCAGGCCAGATGGAGAGGAAAAGGAAAGTGACACTTCAGATCAAAGAAGACATCACCTGTGAGTCACTGAATGATGTTTTTTTTTTTTTTGTATTTTTTAGCACATTATTCGGTAGGGGTGCCCCAGGGTAAAATAAAAAAAATGTTAGACTATATTGCTCTAAGCCATAATACCCACACTGCTTCTCCCTAGCAAAATGTCCCCACATGTTCAAAATCTGCCACCGGCCGTGCATCGCTACGTTTAATAGTGATGTGCGACCGATGGCTGATCCAGCCTTATAAAAGGCTCTGTAAGCGAGTGCCAATCTAGCAGAACGACGCTACTTACCCAGTGGGTAAGAACACACAGAAGGTGCTGGGTTCTCACATTGTGTCTGTGATAATAATGCAATGTGAGAACACACCCTGATAGTCAGCCTTCCCCGCTCCTGTCTCTAGGCCTGGCATCTTCCTCTGCACTGCAGCCTCCAGTGACCATCACATGCACAACATAGGAGGATGCTGAGCCACACAGCCAGGAGTGAGAAGGGGTCTGTGCTAAGTCGCCTACAGTAATCAGCCACCTGTATAGATTGCAGTATAGTTGTTTTTTTTTTTTTTTGTTTTTTTTTTTTTGAGAGGGGGGGGAATGGGGGGGCCCCAAAAAAATTGTCGCCCAGGGCCTCCACCAACCTTAATCCGGCCCTGTTGTCGGTGGATATGGAAATCCTCTCTACTGGTAGTTTCTCTGGGCCATCTGGACCCTATATGCCAGGTGTGTGCATGGTCTCATAACCACAGTTTTCAACATCTCTTAAAAACAAAGAGGAGATGTGATCTATGGTTATTGATGCCAACAGGGCTGGCCTTAGGGTAGACGGCGCCCTGTGCGAAACTTTTTTCGGCGCCCCCCACCACCACCAAATCCTACCGCCCAACCCCACTGTCAGCTGCAGTGTTGCATGACCACAACCCCTTCATACCCTATCAGGGTACAAAAATCCAGTAATAGTAGCAAATCCTTGCACTACTTATCCTCACCGTTCATCCAGCCAAGTGTACAGACGCTGGGGCACAGGAAGCTCGTGCAGGTAAATGGTGGTATTACAGTGACGCACAGCGGTGCTCAGTCCATGAGAGGTACTTACAAGAATACGATGTAGAAAATAATAGCGAGACGGCACTCACGGGATTCAGCTGGATGCTGTTTATTTGCAAGGCTTCCCTGTATGCCATTGCATTTTATATTCGGTGATTTTTGCAACTAAACAGCATCCAGCTGAATCCAGTGAGTGCCGTCTCGCTATTATTTTCTACATCATACCCTATCAGGGGATGATGGGGTTGTGTTCATGTAACACTGCAGCTTTTAGGGGATCATGGGGGTTGTAATCATATAACACTGCAGCTATGAGGCTATGATGGGGGTTGTGGTCATGTAACACTGCAGCTATGAGGGGGGTTGTAGTCATGTAACACACACCAGCTACCAGGGTATAATGGGGGTTGTATTCATGTAACACACACCAGCTACCAGGGTATGATGGGAGTTGTAATCATGTAACACACACCAGCTACCAGGGTATGATGGGGGTTGTAATCATGTAACACACACCAGCTACCAGGGTATGATGGGAGTTGTAATCATGTAACACACACCAGCTACCAGGGTATGATGGGGGTTGTAATCATGTAACACACACCAGCTACCAGGGTATGATGGGAGTTGTAATCATGTAACACACACCAGCTACCAGGGGATAATGGGGGTTGTAATCATGTAACACACACCAGCTACCAGGGGATAATGGGGGTTGTAATCATGTAACACACACCAGCTACCAGGGTATGATGGGGGTTGTAGTCATGTAACACACACCAGCTACCAGGGGATAATGGGAGTTGTAATCATGTAACACACACCAGCTACCAGGGTATAATGGGGGTTGTAATCATGTAACACACACCAGCTACCAGGGTATAATGGGAGTTGTATTCATGTAACACACACCAGCTACCAGGGGATAATGGGGGTTGTAGTCATGTAACACACACCAGCTACCAGGGTATAATGGGAGTTGTAGTCATGTAACACACACCAGCTACCAGGGTATAATAGGAGTTGTAGTCATGTAACACACACCAGCTACCAGGGTATAATGGGAGTTGTAATCATGTAACACACACCAGCTACCAGGGTATAATAGGAGTTGTAGTCATGTAACACACACCAGCTACCAGGGTATAATAGGAGTTGTATTCATGTAACACACACCAGCTACCAGGCTATAATGGGAGATGATGGGAGTTGCAATCATGTAACACACACCATCTACCAGGGGATAATGGGGGTTGTAGTCATGTAACACACACCATCTACTAGGGGATAATGGGGGTTGTAGTCATGTAACACACACCAGCTACCAGGCTATGATGGGGGTTGTAGTCATGTAACACACACCAGCTACCAGGGTATAATGGGGGTTGTAATCATGTAACACACACCAGCTACCAGGGGATAATGGGGGTTGTAATCATGTAACACACACCAGCTACCAGGGTATAATGGGAGTTGTATTCATGTAACACACACCAGCTACCAGGGTATAATGGGAGTTGTAGTCATGTAACACACACCAGCTACCAGGGTATAATGGGGGTTGTAATCATGTAACACACACCAGCTACCAGGGTATAATGGGGGTTGTATTCATGTAACACACACCAGCTACCAGGGGATAATGGGGGTTGTAGTCATGTAACACACACCAGCTACCAGGGTATGATGGGGGTTTGGGAAATACTAGCAGCACTCAGCAGCCTGACAGACAACACATTGATGATGACACTCACTGTCAATGCTGCTGCTCCTTTTCATAGTCCAGTCCCTGGTAGGAGGCCTCCAGCTGCCGCCATCACTCCCCCTTCTCCCTCCTCACACACAGCAGGAGAGGGGGAGGGGCCGTCAGCAGCTCCGTGCAGCATGTGAGTTTAAGGAGAGAACCAGCCAGGGCCAGAGGCGGCATCAGGGGGCTGAGAGGGCCGCACTTGCCAGGTACTGATGGTCTGGCAAGTGCCTGTGTGGCCCGAGGGCGCTGTCCGGAAGGCAGGAGAGGGGAAAGGAGAAAACCCCTGCGGAGGAGGAGGGCGCTCCTGCAGACAGAACATCTAACAGCAGGAGCGCCCCTGCTGGCCGGGAGTGATGCTGCGCCCTGTGCAACCGCACTAGCTGCACACCCCTAAGGCCGGCCCTGGATGCCAATATATAAAGGGAAAGATTGGGATCCAGAGTAAGGAATCCACCAGGTAGAGGTTAAAAAAATGAAACTTCTGCAGAAGCATAAAGCATTACTTACCTATCTTTTCCATTTTTTGAAACCAAAACTCCATTTGTTTTGGGGGGTTTTGTTCTGTTTTGTGTTTCTGCACTTCCTGGTTTATCAGTTGTACACAGTACTACAGGTTCCAGAATGCAATGCTTTCCCTCAGCTGTTCAGCAAAGCTGTTGCAGAACATCTAGGCTGTGTTCACACATTGCAGTTTCATTGTGTTACTGAATTATTTGCAGTAATTTATGATTTCATTGTGGTCCCATCCACACAGCACTCTCTATTCTCTACCTATAACACCACACAGCACGCTGTATTCTCTACCTGTAACACCACACAGCACACTGTATTCTCTACCTGTAACACCACACAGCATGCTGTATTCTCTACCTGTAACACCACACAGCACCCTGTATTCTCTACCTATAACACCACACAGCACACTATATTCTCTACCTGTAACACCCACACAGCACACTGTATTCTCTACCTGTAACACCACACAGCGCACTGTATTCTCTACCTGTAACACCACACAGCACGCTGTATTCTCTACCTGTAACACCACACAGCACGCTGTATTCTCTACCTGTAACACCACACAGCACGCTGTATTCTCTACCTGTAACACCACACAGCACGCTGTATTCTCTACCTGTAACACCACAAAACACACTGTATTCTCTACCTGAAACACCACACAGCTTGCTGTATTCTCTACTTGTAACACCACACAGCACGCTGTATTCTCTACCTGTAACACCACACAGCACGCTGTATTCTCTACCTGTAACACCACACAGCACGCTGTATTCTCTACCTGTAACACCACACAGCACGCTGTATTCTCTACCTGTAACACCACACAGCACACTGTATTCTCTACCTGTAACACCACACAGCACCCTGTATTCTCTACCTATAACACCACACAGCACACTATATTCTCTACCTGTAACACCCACACAGCACACTATATTCTCTACCTATAACACCACACAGCACGCTGTATTCTCTACCTGTAACACCACACAGCACACTGTATTCTCTACCTGTAACACCACACAGCACGCTGTATTCTCTACCTGTAACACCACACAGTGTGCTGTATTCTCTACCTGTAACACCACACAGCACACTGTATTCTCTACCTGTAACACCACACAGTGTGCTGTATTCTCTACCTGTAATACCACACAGCACACTGTATTCTCTACCTGTAACACCACACAGCACGCTGTATTCTCTACCTGCAACACCACACAGCATGCTGTATTCTCTACCTGTAACACCACACAGCACGCTGCATTCTCTACCTGTAACACCACACAGCACACTGTATTCTCTACCTGTAACACCACACAGTGTGCTGTATTCTCTACCTGTAATACCACACAGCACACTGTATTCTCTACCTGTAACACCACACAGCACGCTGTATTCTCTACCTGCAACACCACACAGCATGCTGTATTCTCTACCTGTAACACCACACAGCACGCTGCATTCTCTACCTGTAACACCACACAGCACGCTGTATTCTCTACCTGTAACACCACACAGCACGCTGCATTCTCTACCTGTAACGTTGATATTGGAATAAAGTAAAGAACTTTTTTAATGTATTTTTCTTTTCATTTCCATTCACATATTATGATTAAGCATCTTTTGTCTTTGAACTTGAGCCCCACAATAAGGTTCTGATCCTCTCTGCCTTTTAGCATCATTTACTTGTGTTAATACAATATTTTTGTGAATACGCTGCAGTACTGTAATGACACTCCAACATGTGTGAACACAGCCCTAATTTCACTGCACACTTCTGCACAATTAGAGAAATCAGTGCAACAATTGCTTCTGGCCAGTCAGAGATGGTGAATCACTCAGGGGATTGGGGGATCCAGCCAAGCCTCTTGGGATATCACACCCTGCCCCCTGTCTGCATCATCAGCCTGATCTCAGCAAACACACACAATGTGAGACAGAGGCATGGAAGATTTGTCTCCTAAGGGGGGAGAGCAGTGGGAGGAGGAGACAATGTGGATTTGCACAGGGGCCTTTTTTTCACTTCCTGGATTTCTATCAGCTACCAGTATGGCAGAACCGTACAGAAACAGTCATACATTGTATAGACACATATATTTAAAGGGGTTATCCAGCGCTACAAAAACATGGCCATTTTTCCCCTACTGTCTCCAGTTTGGGTGGGGTTTTGAAACTCAGTTCCATTGAAGTAAATGGAGATTAATTGCAAACTGCACCTGAACTAGAGACAACAGTAGGGGGAAAAGTGGCCATGTTTTTGTAGCGCTGGATAACCCCTTTAACTTTTAATGTACTTTTAATAGAAAACAAGTTTTTCTTATCCGGAGTTCCCCTTTAATCCCTGCAAGAAGATGTGGACTTGTGTAGGGAGATTGCCTGCTGAGATAAGGCACCGAAACTAGGCAAAGTAACATTGTCTTGGTATCAGATGGCATATTAAAGGAGTTATTCTGGCCTAGATAGTACAGCATCTTGTGGAATGCTAATACTTCCATAGTCCAGAGCTGTAAGGAGTATGTATTGCCCCATACAGCCTCCATGCACATAGCTATCCAAGAAAAGAACTTTTCAAAGGGGAAAAAAGTGTTGTTAACATTAATAGGTGTCAGTATGTGTTTATGCCGTTTTATGATGCTTCTGCAGAGTGCAGAATGCCTGTATCAACCCTAAAGAGGTGCCACCTGTCCGACAGCTGCAGGGGTCACAAAAACATTCTTTGAACTGAGCCCTGTGTTGCAGGTGGTTAGCTAATAGTTAACCAGCTAATAGTTTTTTCTAGTTTTGATTTTTTTTTTTCATACTGCATACCTGTAACATAGCTCCGAGATTTAGAGCTAAGGGATGATTGTGCCTTTTAATCAGGACAAGTTTTTCCAACTTTTTGGGAGGGGCGGTATATATTTTTTAATTACTCTTGATGGATCAGATCCATTACATTCTCAGCACCAAATATAAGGCTCCTACATGGGGTCATATTTTTGTTGTCTGTCAATTGCTTTTTATTCTGCCTGATACTTGCACTGATTGTGACGATCAGCACTAATGAAAATGAGATGAATCCTTCATGAGATTACTGGATAGCTAGCATGGCCATTCATTATTGTTATTGATACTACTCTTGTTGTCAACTTACCATCTATTAACACTTTTATATATGCTGCCAGCCCAGGCTCTTTCCACACCTTGTTTTTGTAGTGTCTGGCAGGGGTATATATTGGGGGACTCCCCACCAGATACCCCCCATTATTCCCACACGTGTCACTAAACATTGCTGACAGTGGGCCCCAAGGTTGTGTTCCACAGAATAGGCTCGAGCATTAGTAGCACAAATAGAGTTGTAGCATGGTAAGAAATTGAATCACCATATGAGAAGTCAGGAGGCAACAGGACAGAGGATCAAATGGGAGCTGAATCAGGAATAGAATCAAGGCTCAGAGTCAGAAGTAGAACTATAAGTACCAGGCGATAATCTGATGAAAAAGGAAGCTCAGGTCAGGATGAACAACAAAGACAATAGTAATACACAGGAACAAGAGCCAGGAAAGGGTAAACCTCTATCCCCAAGTAAGGTAGATAGATCTTAGCCCCATATGAATAGGCCATCAAGCCTAGCCTACCAACTTATTGAAATGTTCCAAAGTTCATTCTCCCTCCAATCGTCCCTGTTCACACACATTTTCAGTTCAGCAAGCGTGTGTTCTCAATGGGGAATAAGCCACTGCCAAACATCTGTAGTCAAGCATATCTCCCTTGAGAACAAAAGGCTACTGATAAGAGAAAGATGAAACATGTTCTTTTTTTTTCTAATTTGCTTCTTTTTCTGATTTATTATACAAACTACCATAAGGGAATGTGGGACACGTATCTACAGTTTTTTAATAAAGTTCAGCTTTTTATATTATGTGTTCTCTTGTATTATATTTCTTAATACACATATGCAGTTTGGTGGAAAATAGTAATTGTACTTGAGCTCATAGCATAATTATAAAATGATTTATATATAGCTAGGCATAATATACTAACATTAAGTAACTTATTTTGTTCATTTATTATTATTATTATTATTATTATTATTATTATTATTATTGGTTTTATTGTTTTTTTTTTGTGATCTAATAAAGTTTCTGTAAAGGCTTAATATTCATGAATAGGTTGCCTTATTAATGGTGTTTCCTCTCTCTGTGAAGGTGCCAAACATTAAAGGAAAAGTCCAGACTCGTGTCAGACCTACTCAGCCACCCAGTGGCCGTAGCGGCAATGGCAGATATATCACTTGTGCAGCTGCACAGGGGCTAAGGCCAACAGAGGGGCCCTATAGGTTCGGACTCTGAGCCTAGTGGGCCCCTCCACTGCCCTGGGCCTCGCTGCATAGGTGATATGTATTGTGCATCCACTCATGTACCAGGCGTCTGATCAGATGTCCTGCCACCCACTGCCCGCCAGCACCGAGATGGCAGCAGCCACAGCCTGCCTCACACACCACACTCGTCTATTAATTATGTGAGCCACGGCTAGCTGCAGTGGCGCCATGCTCCTGCCCTGTTTCAGGACATGCGCACCAGTGACGTCACCTGACAGTCGTACATTGGCTATCGAGACGTGCGTGGCCAGGATAGGTAGTGTGTGTGGATGGGGGCAGCCAGGATGGGTAGTGTGTGGGGATGGGGGGCAGCCAGGGTGGGTATTGTGTGTGGGCATGGGGGTGAGCCAGGATGGGTAGTGTGTGTGGGGATGCGGGGCAGCCAGGATGGGTAGTGTGTGTGGAGATGGGAGTCAACCAGGAGGAGTAGTGTGTGGGGAAGGGGGGAAGCAAGGATGGGTAGTGTGTGGGGATTGGGGGCAGCCAGGATGGGTAGTGTGTGGGGATCGGGGGCAGCCAGGATGGGTAGTGTGTGGGAAAGGGGGGCAGCAAGGATGGGTAGTGTGTGGGGATTGGGGACAGCCAGGATGGGTAGTGTGTGGGGATAGGGGGGGGGGGAAGCCAGGATGGGTAGTGTGTAGGTATGGGGGGCAGACAGGATGGGTAGCAGCCAGGAATGTGGCGGCATGGTTTGTTTATGTGGGAGGCCTAGCCAAATTTTTTGCACAGGGGCTCTATTAAGTCTGTGTCCGCGTATTGAGGTCCCGCTTCACATGTTATGCAGTTATTGTCCTAAAAAACAACTTTTAAACTTGCAGCCCTGTACCAAATGGACGTGACCTAGAGTATCTGTGCCCTTACCTTACACCACCCCTCCGTCCTTCCTCCCAACCCTCTTCATCATTAGAATTGCCACTGGCAGAATATTTCCTATTCCTCTGCAGTGAACACTGCACAGGTGCCTTAAAGGGGTAGTGCGGCACTAAACAATTATTCACAAAATAACACACATTACATAGTTGTACAACTTTGTAAAGTATGTTATGTATGTGAATGGCCCCCTTCCCCGTGTTTCCCCCCACCCACGCTAGACCCTGAAGTGTGGTGCATTATACTCACCGCATCTCGTGTCGACCCCCGTCCGCCATCTTGGGACAATGACGTAGTCTTTTGGAGGCCGGCCAAACCGCTCCATCCGTCTTTCATGCCGGCCCCCCTCTGCCGCGTCATCAGCTACTCAGCTGCGATTGGCTGAGCATAACTTTGCTCAGCCAATCGAGGCTGAGCGCAGTTATGATGCGGCAGAGGGGGGCCTGCATGAGGGACGGATGGAGCGGGTCGGCCGACCTCCCGAAGACTACGTCATTGTCCCAAGATGGCGGACGGGGGTCGACACGAGATGCGGTGAGTATAATGCACCACACTTCAGGGTCTAGCATGGGTGGGGGGGAAACACGGGGAAGGGGCCATTCACATACATAATATACATTACAAAGTTGTACAACTTTGTAATGTGTGTTATTTTGTGAATAGTTGCTTAGCGCCGCACTACCCCTTTAACGATCCAGCCCATGTGTAGTGTTCTCACAGCTGATGAATAGTAGAAAATCTGCCTGGGGCATTCCTAATGATGAAGAGTGCAGGGAGGAAGGATGGAGAGGTTGTGCCAGCCTACTGCACAGACACTCTAGGCCATGACCGTTTGGCACAAGGCTGCAAGTTTAAAAGTTGTTTTTTTAAGTCAATAACTGCATCACCTGCCAAATATTGCATGCTGAGAGACACCAGGCATCTCCTTATCCTGGATGGCTGGACACTGCTATCATTTAGCATACATCATTCTATATGCAATTTTGGATCTGGGCGACTACCGCAAGCCATAATAAGTAATTGGACTACATAATCATACTTTAAATGGGCGGTCCTGTGAAGCTTTAATCTTCATAATAACTATGGGTAATGCAGTATAGTATTACCATGCATCTCACATACTAACAACTTCGGAGATAGTGACAGAAGGACTCACCATACCACTTTGGCACCAATACTAGAAGAATTATTTCTTTGACTTCAGTACCAGAAGGATTCATCATATCATGTACATATCTATATCTATGTACATTTTATCCAAGACATCTGGTTGATCCAATCTCCTGCACATAAGACCCACACCTTATTTCCGTACCCACCTTACTACTAACATTAGGAGGGGGAAACTCGTTGGAAGACAAGTGTGACGTCTGTCTGCCATAAGACAACATGGTCTAAACGTATATAGTATCTAGTAACACTACGAGGTCGATGTCTAGGTGGTTTATACCATACCACCACTGATTCACTACAGTTCCCTGCCTAACATTTATGATCATGCACATATGATAATGTATAACCATTTACTTACCTATCAGTACCTAAGTGCATTATCACTTACCTGTTCGGATATATAATATGTCCTGCCTAGTGTAGGGACAGCCCCCTGCATTTGGAACTGTGGGGATGCCCATACAGGGGGGTCTCAAGTGTTAAGCGTAGGTAGAGAAATTGTAGACCACTGTTTTGTACATATGTGTAAATAAGTCTGTTTGTTTTGTATGCATAATACTCACCGTGTGTAAATAAAAACTCTTCAGCATTGTATGAAGGCAGGTTATACAGTGTTCTTTTCTTAGGTTTTCGAACGGACCCCAGGACAGATCTAGGATTAAAAGCAGCTATCTGAAGGTACAAGCGGTTTGCAGGGGTCTGATTGTGAGTACAGAGTCGCTTTAAAATAACGTCAATTATTTGCCATTAAAGCGACTCCGTACCCACAATCTGACCCCCCCAAACCACTTGTACCTTCAGATAGCTGCTTTTAATCCAAGATCTGTCCTGGGGTCAGTTCGGCAGGTGATGCAGTTATTGTCCTAAAAACAACTTTTAATCCTACAGCGCTGTGTCTAACGGCCGAGGCTTACATTTGTATATGCATTAGGCTGGCACAACCTCTCCCTTCCTCCTCCCCACCCTCCTCAGCATTAGGAGTGATCAAGGAACATTAACTGCTATTTGAGCTTTGTAAAGGTGTCTTAACGATCCAGCCCATGTTCATTATGCATACAGAAGGGGAATAGGAAGCAATCTGCCTGGAGCATTCCTAACCATGAGGAGGTTGGGGAGGAGGGAAGGAGAGGTTGTGCCAGCCTAATGCATATACTAATGTAAGCCCCGGCCGTTAGACACAGCGCTGCCGGATTAAAAGTTGTTTTTAAAACAATAACTGCATCACCTGCTGAACGGACCCCAGGACAGATCTTGAATTAAAAGCAGCTATCTGAAGGTACAAGTGGTTTGGGGGGGACAAATTGTGGGTACAGAGTCACTTTAAATAATATCCATCCACTCAATTTCAACAGTATATGAACATAGCCTTTCTGTGTTTCCAATCCACTCCGGGTTTTGTTTGCAAAATACTGTGTGGGAACATAGCCTAAGGCCACATATAGAGTACTTCCACACTTGTCAGAGGTTCCATAGCAACATTTGAGGTTCTTAAATGCTTATGCTCCAAATGAGAACTTTACTGGAAAAGATGTAAATTTTCACAGCCCAGTGGGTCTCCAAACTGCAGCCCTCCAGCTGTTGCAAAACCACAATTCCCATCATGCCTGGACACCAAAAGCTTTGGATTTGGCTGTCCAGGCATGATGGGAAATTTAGTTTTGCAACAGCTGGAGGGCCGCAGTTTGGAGAGCCACGCTAAAAGCTTTCCCTAAACAGCTATGTGGACTTTATACCCTCTCTTTATACCCCTAAATGAAATCTCTTAGGTGTGTAGTTTTAATAGGTGAAGGTATTAACTATTCAGTTTATATTCTGTGCAAGTTACCCCGGCATTATATCACACTCTTTATGCCCATTGACTACCACCCTACTACCCTTCTATCCTATCATTCTCTGTCATGACGGTAAAAGATTGGACCCTACTCCATTGTTGGTTGGATCCAGGGTATTTGGGCTGCTTACTTTTACTTCAGTGAGCATGAAAGGGCAGTTCATATATATGTATATTTTTGAACACTTAATATTTTCAAATGAACTATATATTTTGAACAATGAAAGCTGATATTCACCTCAGCTTCCCTTAGCATATTTTTCTCGTACATTTTGCAATGCAAATCTACTTTTATGTTTCAATTGAGCCAATAAAAAGAAAATGTAATTGAACTCTGAGACATGATCAGATCCAGCTATAATGCAATCAATAAAATAATTTCTTTTATGCTAATGTAACCTGAAACTCATAAAAAGACAAGGTCATTTTTGCTGTGTAATTGCACTCAATACTATATTGAATAATTAAACAGATTGCTTGAACTGTGCAGAGCTCAGCAAGAAACCGCGCATGCATGGCTCAGTACAGAGGTCGGAGTTTCATGGTATGAACTTAATAAATTCAATAAAAGTGTTTTATATGTCCACACTACGTAAAACTACGGCCGTAGTTTTGCGGGGTGGAAGATAACTTTACTTTCAATGGGATCCCAGCCGGAGCGTACACACATCGTATACGCTCCGGCCGGGATCTATGCGCCGCAAAGAACTGACAGGTCAGTTTTCTGCGGCCGGAATTCAGTGAATTCCGGCCGCAGAAAGACCTGTCGGTTCACACAGTGAAGCGAGCGGCTCCGGCCGCTTGCTTCACTGTGGGCTATGAGAAGCTCTGATGCGGGCGCGCGCTGATGCGCCTGCATCAGCTCTGTGGCCGGAAAATCATCTGGCCGGAACTTAATTACCGGCCGAGATGATCCGGCCAGAGACCGGCCGTTCCATGACCCGGCCGGAGTCACGGAACGGCCGGTCACATCCGTAGTGAGAACATAGCCTCAAAAACTTTTGACACGTCACAGAGACATATCAAAAGGGCCCCACTGAATGCAAGAACAAGCAGGGGTATTACTCAGCTTAGAGTTTCTGTCCCTGGCACACACACAGAGGTCTCCATGTCTCAGTGCAGTAGATCCTTAAACTTACTATAGAATGAGCTACTATACTAAATTACTATGCAGCTTACTATAAAAAAAATTACATTTTACAACCTGAGAGATCAGGTAATTTCTTATATCCAATGAGATTAAAGGGAAACTATCAGCAGGTTAGATAACTAATCTGCTGATGGCTCCCTATTGCGCACGGGGTGCTGATTCTGTTGTTTTTAAATTACGACAGTTATTTACCATTAAATGGCGGCCATCCATTCTATTTCAACAGTGTGTGAACATAGCCTTTCTGTGTTTTCAATCCACTCCTGGTTTTGGTTGCAAAATACTGAGCACAAATACTGTGTGGGAACATAGCCTCAGGCTATGTTCTCACTACATACAAAAAAAAGCCATTGTGTTTTTAATACAAAATTGCATTTAAGTCTATGGACAATGGTCGGAAATAAATGACATGAACATTATTTCGACAGCCAAAGCCAATTGTGTGAAACAACAGCTGTTGTTTGCATTGACTTTAATGTAAATGATTGCATTATCAAAAGAACGGTTTTAACTCCCTACGGTATGTGAACATAGCCTCAATGTAATTTTGTGTCTGGTACAGCCGTTTGGAGCACTGCCACACCTCCAAAGTGCCGATTCGGCCCACTCCCAGAGCAGCAATATTGCCCTCCCCCGGCCAGCCCACTACACTGATAGAAGGGGCGAGCTGGCGAGGAGCCGATTGGTGCTCTGGGGGGTGTAGCACAGGATTACATAAAAACAGGAACAGCGCCATGGATGGAGGTAAGAGACTTACCTGCATCCTCAGGGTCCTGTGCACAATAGGGAGCTATCTAACCTGCTTATAGTTCCCCTTTAAGGGTGAAAACAACAAATATATAAGAATGCTTTACCATTCAATCCTCTGGGCTGATAATATAGTCTTCTAGTTGAATGGTATAAAAGATACCAATAAACATTAAAATAAGGCCATGCAAAATGAAAACTGTCAGGACTGGCAGGCGTAGACAAGACAAGAGACAGTGGGCCCTAGATCTGAACCCACCCACTGTCACGTGCCTACTTGCCTCAGTCGGCCCTAGGCGGCCGTGGACAACCACGTTGACGTTCCCTGCGCTAAATACGTGCACACGGAACAAGACGGACAAACAACACAAAAGAATGGTCAAACAAGCCGGGTCCAAAATCCAAACAGGCAATGCAGTACAAAATCAGCAAGCAAACGGGTAGTCAAAAAGTCAGGCAGGAGGTCAGGGATCAAGTCGAGCAAAACAGAGGGGTTAGGAGTGGGGATCGCAGGAGTAGACAAGGGAAGCTGGGATCAGGGTATTAAGCTAATAACCAGCACTGGAACTCTGTCTTAGCTTCCTATTTATACTAAACCAGAGCCCAGTCCGAATCCCCCATTGGACCGGCGCTCAGATATCCAGGTTCCAGATAGGCAGAGATTCCTGTCAGTCTAAAGACCTACTCAGCTGGAAAGATCAAGTCTCCTAGAAAATCAGATTAACTCCCGCATTGCCAGGTAGCAGAGAAGCAAGCGGGTGTGACACACAGAAGCAAAAGCAGGTTCAGTTCACACCAGGTTTCAGCACAATCCTGACAAAAACATTGTTGCTGTAGGGACAGTGCACCATAATCAAATGATTAAATATAATCCATACTCAATACTCAGAATTAAATCTTACAGTGAGGCAGAATGACAATAATGTGGAGATTAGCAAAAAAAATAAAAAATGGAAATAGGCAAATAACAGTTTTATAATTGTAAGTAATGAGCACTTTAACCCTTTCCCCCTGGGCCAATTTTCGTTTTAGTTTTTTCCTCCTCATGTTTAAAAGGCCATAGCACTTGCATTTTTTCACCTACAGACCCACATGAGCCCTTATTTCCTTATTTTTTGTGCCACTAATTGTACTTTGCAATAGCAGACTTATTTATTACACATGTATGCAAAGGACAAACATTTAAAATCACTTAAAAACATACACATCACTATTCACCGGTTCCAATCCAACACGGCAAAAACTGACCTATCATAGACTTTGGAATTTTTTTGCACTTACGCCATTTACCGTGCGAGATCAGAAATGTAATAATTTAATAGTTCGAGCCATTATGCATGCGGCGATACCAAATATGTTTGTTTATTTATTTACTTTTAATTATAATAGCCTGAGAGCGTGGCTATTAGCGGGTAAGGTCCGATCGCCGTGCCCGCTAATTAAGTAATCAGATGCAGCTGTCAAAGTTGAGTCTGATTACTATATGCTAGTGTATATACCCCAAGTGGGGATTACATGAGATAAAGGCAACATGAGTGTGTGTTTTTTAATTGCACTATAGATTTTATTTGATTGAGCCAATAAAAGTTATATTTTATTAGTGGGAATCCTATCTGATGTGCTCTGGGCTTTTGGCCCTGTATTTTGTGGTGGACAGTATTTCCATCAGTATGGATTCCTTTTAGGCACACTTAGGGTTAGTTATTGATTTAGTCTGTTGTCGGGGTATTCCCCTAGTTTTTCTTTAGTGCCTATCAATACAGTATGGCAGGTTTCCTGTCACGAGACTTTAATGCTGAGAGCTATTTAGCTGAAGCTACACAAGTATTCACTACTGAAGCTTTGCCCCTTCACCAGTGTGACATACAGGCAGCATTTCGCAACATTACAAAGACCTTCAAATTACAAATACGTACCTGGTGGGAGATAGCCAGTTTTGAAAGTTATTTACAAAAAAACATTGTTCATAGAGGTCTGCGTATACCTATTTTCCCTAACTCTCATAGAGAGGACACGTCATTCATTGAGGGTTGGGAAAAACTACTCACTGATAGCTCACTCCGCCTTATTAGGTACTTGTTGGATTACGAAAGAGGCTATTATAAGAAAGTGAGTGAACAATTAGAAAAAGAACTAGTGGATATCAGAAATTTTTCCTCACGTCCAGAATTTTCTGGTCTCGAACAACAATTACAGAAACATCTTGACATCTATAAGAGTGAGATAAAAGAGAAAAAACATAGGAAGTTCGTTAGAGATTGGCAAGACTTTGATAGTGGTAAACCATACACATATAAAAGGAGATTTAACCCACAAGCCCAACGTTATAACTATTCGGGCTCAGATACTTCGGGCCAAGAGGAGTCAGGTTCTGAAGCTAGTGGGTCGAACAGGTTTAGAGGGAAGAGGAAACAGAAAAGGAAGTCTTTCCAACAAAAGAAAAGTAAAAGACCAGCTACAGCACAAACACCTCCGTGGGTGAGATCAGCTCCAACACCTACAATATGTACACGACAGAGCAGAGATACTGGGGACTCTTCAGGACTCTCCTCTATGGTGTCCTCTTCCTTTCCCAGCTTGAGCCAAGCCAACCGGGCTATGAATGTACAAGTATCAGGTACAGGGACACATATGAATCAGATTCCGAATGGACAAATACCAACTATAGGGACACATGTAGATCCATCTACGACACCAGTACCCCCACCAGCTGTATTCCCGTTCCCGGGTACGCCTTTTTTAGGGCCAATAGCACATACCAGCATGGGCAGACAGGGATAGTAGATACTATCTCTCTGAGCATAGGATCAGATAGTAATGATGAGACGTCTGAAGTGACATCTGAAATTAGAAATGATGCATTACGAATTTTTAACTTATCATCTGTCTCCCTGACCCCTAGCCAGGAGTCTATATTGAAGAAAGGACTATCGTTTACACCAGTACCGAAATGTGATAATTTCGGCTGGATAAAGGATGTCAACTTATTTGCTAGGAAACTAGCTCTTCATAAGTGGCATCGTACCAGAGAAAGAAACACAGACTTGACAGGTGAGCGGGAGAGTCAAGCTATTAGAACGTTGTAGGAATTACTACGGGAGAATGCTGAAGGAGCAGGAATACTAGACACAGGCCTGTGTCCGAGATCCAAATTCATCCCCAGCATTGCTCAATATTCACATATTGATACTTTCGTATCTTTAGTAACAGCTGACATCAACTCTCTAAGGACTAAGAGAGAAAAAATTCATTCTAATCTGAAACATGATGAGCAAGTTGCATTAGAGGAGTTACGGAATAATCAAAAATTAATAATAAAACCATCCGATAAGGGTGGAAACATAGTCCTTCTGGATAGAAGTGACTATGTGTTGATGGTAAAAACACTCCTCGATGACAGAACGACGTATAATATACTGGATGTGGACCCTACAAATCGATTTCTAGGTGAACTTAAAATCATTTTGGACAAAGCCAAGGCTCTCAAACTTATCAGTGATGGTGAATACCAATACATATGGAATCCTACACCCACTACAGCTACTTTTTATGCCCTTCCCAAGGTGCATAAATCTATTCCCCCACTTAAAGGTCGCCCCATTGTGTCAGGCAATGATTGCCTAACACAGGGGGCAAGCACATATGTTGACAAAATTTTGAATTCTTTTGTTTCGGCACTTCCTTCATTCCTAAGGGACACTAAGGACACAGTACGGAAGATCACGGACATCACAGTCACTCCGACAACACATCTAGCTAGTCTAGATGTGGAGTCCTTATATACGAATATCCAACATCACTTGGGTTTACAGGCAGTATCATACTTTTTGAACACTAGGAGTCGGCATCTTCAGGAACACAATACATTCACTCTCACCCTTCTGGAATATGTTCTCACACATAATTTTTTTCTTTTTGATCACCGGTTTTATCACCAAGTTAAAGGGACAGCCATGGGGAGCACATGTGCACCTACTTATGCGAATTTATTTTTAGGGTGGTGGGAGGCGGAACACGTTTTTAACGAGGATTTACTTTTTTTCACGAGTCACATTTTATTTTGGGGTAGATTTATTGACGATGTTTTGATTTTTTGGGATGGGGAAAGAGACACTTTTGAGAGTTTTGTACAGATCCTTAATAATAATGATATTGGTATGTATTTCACTCATGAATTTCAAGATCGGGAGATCAACTTTCTTGATCTAACCATTCGGATAGATTCTGACCTCAATATACAAACTAATATTTTTAGAAAGAGTACATCAACTAATAATTTTTTACATTGGCAAAGCTGGCATCCAGAACCACTGAAAAGGGGGATCCCTATAGGGCAGTTTTTACGAGCAAAAAGAAACTGCTCAGAATCAGCCTCTTTCTTGAAGGAGTGTGAGAATCTCTCGCACCGTTTCAAAGAGAGAGGCTACCCCCGTAAACCCATTAAGAGAGCCTTCCAGAGAGCTCAGAACGAAAACAGAGGAAGTCTCCTTGAAGATAAATTTCCAACTGGACAAACAACAGAAGAAAAGAAAATTAGGTGTATCGGCACGTATGATGCTAATGCATCGTCTATTATGATGATCTTACGTCGACACTGGAAGATTTTGCTGGGAGATCAAGATCTCAAAAAGGTAGTAGGGCCAAAACCAACTGTGACCTATAGGCGAGGACAAAATTTACGGGATATTTTGGTCCATAGCCATTATGAGGAAGAGAGGAAGGAGTCCTGGTTGAGATCCAGTGTGGTAGGCTCACACCCCTGTGGAAGATGTCAACTATGTAGATTTGTACCAACACACAAGACATTTCAAAATCCTGTTGACCTCAGGGTTTATCAAATTAGACAATTTATTAATTGTAGGTCCAGGGGGGTTATCTATCTCGCCAGGTGTAGCTGTCCGAAGGTATATGTAGGGAAGACCTCACAGGAATTTCGGAGACGGATTTCTAAACATCTGAGTACTATCAGGAATGAGGAAGATACACCGATATCCAGACATGTGAGGACTTTCCATGGAGGTAAATGCGAAGAAATACAATTTATAGGCATCTCCCAACCGAAGTTGGGACCAAGGAAGGGATGCCTGGATAGATTGTTACTACGTGAAGAGGCTAAGTGGATTCATAGACTCTCTAGTATGAGTCCACAGGGACTCAATGAGGGGTTTTCTTTTTTGGCTTTTTTGTAACTATATTTTGCAGTGCATTTTCTGTCCGCTAAAAGATAATATGTCCCCAATCTTAGATAGAATTTCATAAAAATTATATATAAAAATTACATAATATAAAAGAACAGCCATTCCCTAGCGTTATGATTTAGAGAAAATAATAGTAGGTGTATACACAAGTTTCTTTATTTATTTATTGACACTGATTTCTTATGGCCTCTTACACTCTCTCGGATACCATTAAAAGAAAGAAAAGAGGGAATAAAAAGGAGAAAGAAAAAGAAAAAGGACTGAACCTCTTAATTGTGGACATAGAATATGGTAAGGGTAAAGATCCGGATCACCATAGTAACAGAACGCTAGTTGAGCGCACATGCGCAGATGAGATCTGCTGGCATCATCATAGACCCGATCATGTGACCGAGTCAGGTGACTGGTGAGTGATGCGGGGGAGGAGCTGACTGTGGCGACCGGATCAGCTGATGGGATTGCAGAGTGCGATCCGCGGACGCATCGTGATGACGATTCGTGTTAGGGACCTATCACGAACACCTATTACGAATACGTTATGGTGAGGGGAGGAGCTAAGTGGAATGGCGATTTCATGTTTCTTATCGGCGTCTGACGTATTTTATGACTATTGGTTAAGAGGCCGATATGGGAATATCCTAGGATATCCCCAGTAGATGATTGGTTAGGTCGACAATTAATACATGATGTCATAACCGGGGCATATAAATATGAGTGGAAAAGGGGCGCCGCTTAGCCATAAGCCCACCTCCTGATGACGCCCGAGTGAGGGTGAAACTAGTTGAGGGGCTATGCGTTGGTGTTTTAATGTGCGCACTCTATTGCCTTTCTATACAAAATAGACAGATAGATAGTATGTTTAATAGCGAGTAGTCTGCAGCTACCTAGCTAGTGTATATACCCCAAGTGGGGATTACATGAGATAAAGGCAACATGAGTGTGTGTTTTTTAATTGCACTATAGATTTTATTTGATTGAGCCAATAAAAGTTATATTTTATTAGTGGGAATCCTATCTGATGTGCTCTGGGCTTTTGGCCCTGTATTTTGTGGTGGACTGATTACTATATGCAGCCTCATCCCTGGTGTCTAGTGGGGGGGTCACCCCCCGCAACGTTGTCGCAGAGTGTCCGTGTCCGGTACCTGCCGGGGTCTGCGCTGATCCCCGGCTCGGCCAGGAGGGCTTCTAGTATATGTGTTAAAAAAAAAAGTTTTATTATTAATAAAAAGCCCCCTCCCCTAATAAAAGTTTGAATCACCCCCTTCTCCTATGTTGTAAATAAAAATAAATAAATAAACTTGTTTGCTATCGCCGCGTGCGTAATTGCCTAGAATATTAATTAATCACATTCCTGATCTCATACGGTAAACGGCGTAAGCGCAAAAAAATCACAAACTGCAAAATTGCGCATTTTTTGTCGCATTAAATCCAGAAAAATTGCAATAAAAAGCGATTAAAAAGTCGCATATACGTAATCAAGGTACCGATAGAAAGTAAACATCATGGCGCAAAAAATTACACCTCACACAGCCCCATAGACCAACGTATAAAGGCGCTATAAGCATGGTAATAGAGCGATTTTTAGGAACATATATTTGTTAACAATGGTTTGAATTTTTTAAAAGCCATCAAATAAAATAAGTTATACATGTTACATATTGTTGTAATCGTAACGGCTGAGGAACATATATAACAAGTCAGTTTTACCCCAGGGCGAACAGTGTAAAAACAAGAACCCTCCAAATAAAAAAAATGCGTTTTTTTTTTTTCAATTTCACCAATCAATTAATTTTTTTCTGCTTTTACATTGTACTTTATGAAAAAAATCAGCCTGTCATTGCAAAGTACAAATAGTGGTGCAAAAAATAAGCGCTGATGTGGATTTTTAGATGAAAAAATGCAACAGCTATGGCCTTTTAAGCACAAGGAGGCAAAACGAAAACGCAAAAATTTAAATTGGCCCGGTCCTCTAAGGGTTAAACTTTTATTAGGGGAGGGAATTTTTTATTAATAAAAACACTTCTTTTTTTTTTTTTTTTTTACATACAGTAAATAGAAGCCCCTGGGGGACTTCTATATACACAGCACCGATCTCCCATTGAGATCAATGCTGTGTATATAATAGAGCAATGCTCCATCAGATCAGTGTTCTATTACTCTGGTCTGTAGCAGATTAGATGCACTGATTGCTGTGCCGGGATCAGCATCATTCTGATGCTGAGCCCCGGCTGGCCGGCCGCACGCTGCAGAGAGGGCTCACGCCGGGAGCCCTCTCTGCTTACTCTTAACGCCCGCATGAAAAGTATACTCTTCATGCGTCGTTAAGAGATTAAGCGACAGCGCACTGATTAGCTGTGTGGGACATCAGGGAGGCGGGAGCCACAGGCCGGAGTGTGAACAGGTAAAGTATTAAGCGAGCAGTGGTGGGTTAAGGGGGACGTGGCTTTACATACTAATAGCGGAATAAAAAATCTGCAGTTGCAGATAGAATGTGGACCTATTCATTTCTATGATTGGTTTGTGCTGGTGGTGCAGCAAAACATACAGGACCACCTATGAATATATTGATTGCGGACAGTTACAGATGCACATCCATTGTAATGTCTATACCTCTACGGACATGTGACTGCAGCCTGTATACTGTTGTTTGTAAGGTATCTCAACCTAATTTGCATGCAGATAACAACCATGAATAATACTGCACAGATAAGCATAATATTGCTATATAGCATTTAGTCAATATGAAAATTCCTTTTTGAAAGTGAGAGCAGGTAGATCAACAACAAAGTTTTATTTCTTACAGACTAGATTTTTTTTTTTTTTTTTAATAGCTGTTGCACTACCACTAAGTGGCAAAAGATGGTAGTGCAGAGTCTCACTAGATTTTTTTTGTTGTTGTTGCTCTGCGGTTATTTTCTTGTGTTTCTGCACAGTAAAGTCGTCATTGGTAAAAAAGGAAAAGTCCTAAAAACTGCTTGGATTTTGGCTGCATTTACTTTTAAGCGAATGTACCACTAGGTACATCGCTTTTTTTGTGTACATGAACTGACTGGCACCAGCGTGGGGATTTTTTCTTATTTTTATCCTTTTTTGAACCTCCATCTGGTTCCCACGCACAAACAGCCCGTTTGCTGAAACCACCTCACCTCTGTGACACAGCTCTATTAGCGTCAATGGAGCCGCATCACAGAGGGGAGGGGGATCCCACACTGGGGGGCGATACATACTTGCATCATAGGGCCTGTACGATCATCAGGGAGAATATAGTCCAAAGCTATGGTTATCAAAGGTCAGTCAATATGTCTGGGCTCACAATTGTGTAATACAGGCACACTTTGGTGTTACAGCCACAAGTCTGTGGGCCTGAAATACAAAACTGACAGCAGTCAAAAATTTTTTTGACATAAAACAATCCAAAATGGACTTTTTATTGCTTAAAAAAATCACCCCCAAAACATACAATAAATTGAGTTAAATTAAATAGGAAAATGGTTCTTTGTGCTGGGCACACACTTTAACCCCTTAACGACATCGGGCGTAAATTTACGCCCTCGCGCCCTGGTACTTAGCGCATCAGGGCGTAAATTTACGCCCGATGTTTCCCCAATCGCTGCGTGTTCGCACACAGCAATCGGGGAAGATGGCCTGCTATAAATCATAGCAGGCCATCTTCTCACACCCCGTGCTTACGATCGCCGCTATTGGCTGATCAATTCAGATCAGCCAATAGCGGCGATCGGAACCTTTCCGGGTCATCGGTGACCCGATGACCCGGAAAAAAATGGCGGTCGGTGCTGTCCGAGGACGGCACCGACCGCCATTACTGTAAAAAGTAATGGTGGTCACGGTGCCACCGGCCCGATCGCCGTGAACAGCCGGCCGTTCACGGCGATCGGGCCAGTGGCACGGCGATCAGAGTCCCCCAAAATAGTAAATACCTGCTCTGGACCCCTCAGCTAGGTAGCTGAGGGGTCCAAAGCAGGTATTTGTACATTACTCACCTGTCCCGGGGTCCTGATCTGCGTCTTCCGGGTTCGCGGCGTCCTGCATCTTCTCCTTCGGTCTTCTGCTCTTTCCGGCGGTCCCCGTCGTCTTTTTTCGGCTCCAGCCTCGTCTTTTTCCGGATTTTGCGCTCTGCTGCCCCCTAGCGGCTGATATGTGTAATACACTTATCAGCAGCTACAGGGATATTCAGAATGTAGAAAAAGGTTTTTTTTTTTCCAAGTTTTTTTTTTTCTATTTTCCGCACCCTATCGCCGCTGAGTGTTGATCAGCATCGCACGAAAGTGCGCTGCTAATCAGCAACTCCTCCTTTTTGGCGTAGGGTGTTTTTTTTCTATATCCTACTGCCACGGTCTGCTGATAAGTGCCGCACATAAGTGCGGCATTTATCAGCAACGCCTTTGTTGCCGTAGGTTTTTTTTATACTTACTGTAAAAAAAAAAACACGTAAAAAACACTACATTACACCACACTACATTGAATAAAGTTTGACACTACACCACTACATACCCCATATACTAGTCCCCGTATAAAGATGGCCCCCAGGGTGTTTTCGGCGTCAGAGGGATACGTTATTATTGCCTCCGACAACTAAACAGCCAGTGAGGATGAATGGGGGGATCCTTCTTTCCTCCATTCATCCTCATCATCCAGTAACGTGTCTGGGGGGAGCGTAGCGTACGCTGCCCCCCAGACACGTCTTTTCCGCCAGTACCGTCCCAATAAGAGATGACGGTATGGCGTGAAATTCTCCAAACTTTGTGAGAGTACCTCTGGGTACACTTACAGATTTAGGGTACGTGCACACTGCGGAATGGCGAAGAATAACCCTTTGTGCATTCTGCAGCTGGCACCCGCCTGCGGACTGATGCGGGCGCGCGTCTCCACCCGTGTCATAGACTCCATTCTATGCACGGGCGGATTCCATCGTCCATCCAAAGAATGAATGCGTTGGACGGAGAGCGGAATCCGCCCGTGTATAGAATGGAGTCTATGACACGTGTGGAGACGTGTGCCTGCATCACTCCGCCGGCGGTTGCCAACTGCGGAATGCACGAAGGGTTATCTGTCGCGATTCCGCAGTGTGCACGTACCCTTAGAGTGTATGTAGGAAGGGACACCCGAATCCAGCCCCCAGATGCCCCCTCCCCCCCCCATCCTCGGAAACAAGTGGGAAGATCGTTCGGGAACTGCTGGATAAAGGTTACCACCTGTACGGGGATAACTTTTATACCAGCACCCCCTCTTCCGGTCCCTCGCTGCCCTGTAGCTTGCGGCACGATCCGAACATATCAGAAGTAGTAATAGAGCCCTAATATTTAGCAGCCATGGAGCGGACCCAGCGCTTCTGGATATGTAAGACCCCGGATCGCACCAGGACAACATTTTCCAGGTGACGTCCCCCACACTGGAAAACAGGAGACCCCAGAAGAAGTGTAGAGTGTGGCGTAACAGGGGGATCAGGAAGGACACCATTTTCCAGTGTGACACCTGTCCTGATCCCCCCGGCCTCTGCATACTGGATCGCTCCAAGGCGTACCACACGTCATTGGGGTTCTACATTATCTAAATTCTGTCCCTTATTCCTATTTCAGGAGTCACGTTGATCCAGGGATTATTCTGATCGCCATTATGGAGTCAGGAAGGAATTTCTCCCCTGTGATGAGGCTACTGTCGTCTGCCTCACGAGGGTTTTTTGCCTTCCTCTGGATCAACACAGGTTGAATTTGATGGACACCTGTCATTTTCAACCTTATAAACTAATAATTGGACTAATACCCCCAAATAAATTAGAATTGTCCCCTTTCCCCAACTAAATAGACATGGCCGCCATTCCCATTAGAGGATGCCATGAAGCAATTACAAAGCCTCTATGCGGCCAGGACAGTAGAAACCCCCCACAAGTGACCCCATTCTGGAAACTATACCCGATAAGGAATCTAACAAGGGGGGCAGCGGGGATATGGCCCCCTGGTGACGGCCACATTTGGGACGTGAAAATGAAAAAAATGGTATTTTTTATTTTCTCGGCACATGTTCTACGTAAGTGCCCGTCACCAGTGGGGTCCATATGCTCACTGCACCCCTTGTTAGATTCCATATGGGGTGTAGTTTCCAGAATGGGGTCACTTGTGGGGGGTTTCTACTGTCCTGGCAGCACAGGAGCTTTGTAAATGCGACATGGCCTCCATCCTCCATTCCAGCCTCTAAATGGCGCTCTGTCCCTTTGGTGGCTTGCCCTGTGCCCATATGGCACATTATGCCCACATGTGGGGTATTTTCGTACTCAGGGGAAACTACCCTACACGTTTTGTGTTCATTTTCTTTTTTAACCCCTTGTGGAAATGGAAAAAATGAAGGCTAGACCAACATTTAGTGTAATTTTTGTAAAATTTTTACTCTAAATCATTAATCTTGTCATGATTTTTTCATTTTCACAAGGGGCTAAAAGATAAAAAAAAACACTAAATGTGTAGCGCAATTTCCCCTGAGTACGGAAATACCCCACATGTGGACATAAAGCGCCATGCAGGTGCAGGGTAAGCCTCCGACGGGAAGGAGCGCCATTTGGTTTTTGAAGGCTGGATTTGGATGGAATGGATTTCGAGGGGCCATGTTGCATTCAAAAGGCCCCTGTGTTGCCAAGACAGTTGAAACCCCCCACAAGTGACCCCATTATGGAAACCACAACCCTCAGGGAATGTAAGAAGGGGTGTAGTGAGCATATGGACCCCACTGGTGACGGGCACAAATGTGGAACAATGTGGCGTGAAAATGAAATATTACATTTTTTACACTATAATGTTGGTTTAGCCTTGAATTTATCATTTTCACAAGGGGTTAAAAGAGGAAAAAAAAACAAAATGTGTAGAGCAATTTCCCCCAAGTCCGTAAATACCCCACATGTGGACATAAAGTGCCATGTGGGCGCAGGGCAAGCCTCCGAAGGGAAGGAGCGCCATTTGGATTTTGGAGGTTGGATTTGGCTAGAATGGATGATGAACGCCATGTCGCATTTACAGAGCCCTCGTGCTGCCAAAACACTGGAAACCCCCCACAAGTGACCCCATTCTGGAAACTGCACCCCTCAGGGAATCTAACAAGGGGTGCAGTGAGGATATGGACCCCTTGATGACGGGCACATTTGTGCCATGAAAGTGAAAAAATGAAAATTTTCCGTTTTACGTCACATTGTTCCACATTTGTGCCCGTCACCAGTGGGGTCCATATGCTCACTGCACCCCTTGTTAGATTCCTTGAGGGGTGTAGTTTCCAGAATGGGGTCACTTGGGGGGATTTCCAGTGTCTTGGCAGCACGAGAGCTCTGTAAATGCGATGTGGCCCTTGAAATCCTTTCCAGTGAAATTCAGCTTCCAAAAGCCAATTGGCACTCCTTCCCTTTGGAGACTCCCCCCTTGGCGCTTTATCGCCACATGTAGGGTATTTCCGTACTCGGGAGAAACTGCGCTACACATTTTGTGTCTTTCTTTTCCTCTTATCCCTTTAAGAAAATGAAAAATTGAAGGCTAGAACAATGTTTTAATGTAAAAAATACATTTTTCTTTTTTCACGCCATATTGTTCGGAAAATCTGTGAAGCACCTGTGGGGTCCAAATGCTCACCCCACCCCTTGTTACATTCCTTGAGGGGTGTAGTTTTCTAAATGGTGTCCCTTTAGGGGTGTTTTTTAGGTTTTGGCACCCCAGAGCCTCTGCCAACCTGAAGTGGTACAGTCAAAAATATATCTGAGGCTTGTGGTTGCGTCAAATAGCGCAATAGGGCCACATATGGGGTATTTTTATAAACTGCAGAAACGGGGCAATAATTATTCGGGTGCATTTCTCTGGTAATAGGTGTATAATTATGAAAAATATTGGATTACAATTAAAATTTTCAAATTTCTTACACACTTAGCTTTTATTTCTGTGACTCCCCTAAAGGGTTAAAACACTTTCTGGATATGCTTTTGCAGAGTGTGGGGGGTGCAGTTTCTGAAATGGGGTGCTTTGTGGGGCTTTCTAACATACAGGCCCCTCAAATACACTTGCAGGCTGGTTTCACACTACGTATATTTCAGTCAGTATTGTGGTCCTCATATTGCAACCAAAACCAGGAGTGGATTAAATACACAGAAAGGATCTGTTCACACAATGTTGAAATTGAGTGGATGGCCGCCATATAACAGTAAATAACTGCCATTATTTCAATATAACAGCCGTTTTTTTTTTTTAAATAACAGCAAATATTTGCCATTAAATGGCGGCCATCCACTCAATTTCAACAATGTGTGAACAGATCCTTTCTGTGTTTTTAATCCACTCCTTGTTTCGGTTGCAATATGAGCACCACAATACTGACTGAAATATACGTAGTGTGAACCCAGCCTAAACCTGAACAGGTCCCTAAAAATATCTGATTTTGAAATTTTACTGAAAATTTGGAAATTTGCTGCTTATGTTTTAAGCTTTCTATTGTCTAAAAAAATTAAAGATAGTTTAATAAATGCCGCCAACATAAATTAGACATGTTGCTAATGCTATTTAATATATAATTTATGTGGTATAACCACTTTCTGTATAAGCAAAAAAGTTTCAAAGTTGGAAAAATGAATTTTTTCACATTTTTTCACATTATTTGGTTTTTTTTCATAAAGATTCGTTATGAGTATCGACTCCAATTTACCAGAAATGTAAAGTACAATATGTCACGAGAAAACAATCTCAGAATCAGCCGGATAGGTAAAAGCATCCCGAAGTTATTAATGAATAAAGTGACACTGGTCATATTCATAAAATTTGTCTCTGTCATTAAGGCCATTTCAGGCTCTGTCCTTAAGGGGTTAATCATATGCCAATCATATGCGGGGAGGAGGAACAGAGAGGTTGGGCCAGCCTAATGCATACACAATCTAGGCCATGCCCGTTTGGCACAGGGCTGCACATTTAAAAGTTGTTTTTAGGGCAAAAACTGCATCACCTGCTGAATGGACCCCAGGACAGATCTTGGGTTAAAAGCTATCTGATGATACAAGCAGTTTAAGGGGGTCAGATTGTGGGTACAGAGTCGCTTTAAACACTGCAGATATGTTACCACTATGTTTTGGCAAAAGTATTTGAAGCTGTATAAATGTAGTCTGAAAACTACAGTTTTTCAGCCTCTGTTTAATTTGGGCCTTTTTTTTTTTTTTTAACTTCTTTTGATGTTTTTTTAAAAACTACAGCCTAAAAACAGGTTTAGGCTGGGTTCACACTACGTATATTTCAGTCAGTATTGTGGTCCTCATATTGCAACCAAAACCAGGAGTGGATTAAAAACACAGAAAGCATCTGTTCACAAAATGTTGAAATTGAGTGGATGGCCGCCATTTAATGGCAAATATTTGCTGTTATTTTAAAACAACGGCTGTTATATTGAAATAATGGCAGTTATTTACTGTTATATGCCAGCCATCCACTCAATTTCAGCACTGTGTGAACAGATCCTTTCTGTGTTTTTAATCCACTCCTGGTTTTGGTTGCAATATGAGGACCACAATACTAACTGAAATATGCTTAATGTGAACCCAGCCTAAGCAAAAGAGGGTATTTCGGTGTATTTGCCCCAAAATGCATTCCAGTATACAAATACAAAATTAAAGACATCTTTTGGCATTTAAACGACCCAACCCTTCCAATTAAAAGGGTTTTCTGGGATAAATTTATAATGTGCAATGCAGCCAGGTCTGCAGGGGACATGACTGTTACGTATGCTTACATGACCCATATCCGCTGATGTTCTGCTCCCACCGGAAATGGTGGCTCAGCATAGACTCTATTCTATGTATGCTGAGCAACCATTTACAGTGGGAACGTCACGTTAGCTGATGTTGTACAAATGCTGAGTGTTGCAGCGTGCATGCGGCCCTGGAATCAGCATATGCAGCAGTGCGGGACAGGTAAGTATACATCACTGTCATATCCCCAGCAGAATTGCACATTATGCATTATCCTGGACATTATGCCGTAGGCATTAGTTATACATTAATAGGCTATGTTCCCACAAAACCTTTTTTTGGCTGTTTAAGTCCAAATAACGGCCATTATTTCATAACGACGGCCATCATTTTTACTATAACAATGATTATTATGAAATAAATTGTACTCAAATGACCAAAAGATCTTGTTGGAATATAGCCATCATCTGTTTTATGTCCTTTATGTCTTATAAAAGGGACACAAAAATGTGTGAGAACATAGCCGTATAGTAAAACATGTATAGTAGAGATGAGCAAACTTGCTGAAAGTGCCCCCCACTGACTGGAAAAGCCTGGAAAACATGGATACAGCCTATGGCTACATTACTTTTTTTTTTTTTTCTTCGCTGTTTTGGCACAAAATGTCTTCCAAAAGAACAGGAGTGAAATGGCCAAGAAAAGACATTGTAGGAACATTGCCCATGGCTGTTATGCTCATCTCTAATGTGTAGTAGCTTGACTGTTGTTTTTTTTTAATGAAATTATTCTATTTTTATTCTTATTCTAAATCACTGTCATTTTGATTTGGGGATGGAGCCTCATTTACATATTAAGAAAAATCTCAGCACTGGAAACAAGAAACCCTATGTGCCCATTAACTTAGCTTTACCCCCACTTAAAGTGAATGTGTCAACTATCCGAGTATCATATCATCCTTTCTGTGTTGGCAAAGACTTCAGAAGAGAAGGATTTAGGGGTAGTGATTTCTGACAGCCTTAAAACAAGTCACCAGTGCAACCAGGTGGTAGGGAAAGCAAATCGTATGCTGGGCTGTATATATAATGGCATGCTGGACTATATAGCTAAAGGTATAACCAGAAGAAGAGGGAGATTATGATCCCGCTGCATAGAATTCTAGTGAGACCACATCTGGAATACTGTGTCCAGTTCTAGAGACCTAGAAAACGGGTCCAAAGACAGACTACAACAAAGGTAGAGGGTGTTAGGCATAAACCATATCACGAAAGATTTAAGAATTTGAATCTCTTTAATCTAGAGAAAAGAATGGAAAGGGAAGACATGCTCGAAACCTTTAAATATGTTAAAGGTCTAAATAAGGTTCAGAAAGGAAGTGCTTTTAGAAAAAAAACTGAAATCAAGAAAAAGAGGACACAGTAAGAAGTTAGTTGGGGGAAAGATCTAAAGCAAGGTGAGAAAATATTACTTTACTGAAAGAGTAGTAGATGCTTGGAACAAACTTCCAGCCAATGTGGTTGGTAAATCTACAATAACAGAATTTAAATCTGCCTGGTATAAACGTATATCTATCCTAAGATAATAAGAAGAGAAATTCTAAAAGGACAGACTAGATGGACCCAATGCTCTTTTTCTGCAGACAGTCTTTTATGTTTCTATGTTTCTCAGTCGCCATACTGGTTCTAGAAGGAGACTGACTGAGGTGGCAGTCAAGAAAGCATCCGGACAATCTATTAAAAAGTCTATGCCATTAACAACAACAGTTGATCAGTAGGAGTCCCAGCAGATCTATTAGGTATCAATGATGCAGTGGACAGGTACAGCATATATATTAGGGATTTCTCCTATGTCAGGTTTAAGGTATAAGGCTACTAGCATAAAGTATCACATAATTAGATGCGAGGGATGCAACAATTTTTTGCAAACCCTGATTAAACAAATGTATAAAAAGATGGCACCTATGTACACATCAAGCTCCATGCCTGAGGATGCCTCTTCAAAACAATGCAAGTCCTTAGCAGAAAAGAGTCTTTCTATTTCCCTGTAAGAAAAGTAAAGCCCTGCAGCCAATGCTAATCCTACACATGGCTGGCCTCAGGGCTTGTGTGGTGTAAATACAGGCTTCCTATAGTTTCCCTCTAAGCCAGTACAATAATGCATTGTCTTCTATGAAAGAAGCCTCATTACATGCCTGATTTGTGGCAAAGGTGTTTTCCCTAATTAGAGCATTGTCAATGGCTGCTCTGTATCTATATTACTTGCATGTGTTCTTCTGAGTAATATACAATAGTATAGTGTTGTCCTACAGTACATAAGTTAAGGGCAAATATAGTAAACATGGTATTGTGATATTTTATTGATTAAACATGTGGAATATTACATTGGTGAAGTCGATGAGTCGTGAAACATCCATAAAATAACTTTTTCTATCTACAGTATAAGAGTGAGATTTTGTTGAATGCAACCGCTGGGGCCACCGTGCCTTCTTTTTTTGCATGGAGCAGTAGGACAGCATGTACACTGTTCCACTATTCATTCTCGTGGCTACCTACAGAGCTGCCTAAGGTAGCCAAGTGGTGTACTTGGCTATCTCCAGCGACGTGCTTGGTGACTCACTGCTATATTTAAAACAAAGGAGTCAGGGCCCCATTTAGAAGATGGCAGTTGGTCTCAGTGGTAAGTTAATTTATTTTGGAGTACATCTTTAGGCTATGTTCACACTGCGTATGAATCCGTCCGTAGATCGTACACCGCCGTACAAGTGCGGCTGAAGGGCGTGGGAAAAATAGACATGCGGCTGGATGCGTATGAACTGCGAACATACGCCCGTAGTACAGTTATGCTTCCCTAGCTTGTTTCGAAGCGATCTGAGGCCGGTCATTTACTTGGAAATCTTCGCCCAGCCCCGTAAACCACACAGAACCTTTTGGATCGAAAAATCAAGTTCAATTTGGCTGAAATAAGTACTTCGTACGGGACCACATGGAAATCCACGGCCGTGAGTTTCAACATTTCCATCCTCAAACAATGGTCTTGTTCATTTTTCACGGCGCCATATACGATCCGGCCGTAAGCTCATACGTAGTGTGCACTGTGCGGGCGTATATCGTATACTTTCAAGCGAACGCATCAACCTCAAATCTACATGCGTATATTCGCACTACGGATGGATTCATACGCAGTGTGTACATAGCCTTAGGGTGCGTTGACACGTACAGGATCGGCAGCAGATTTGATGGCGCAGATTTGAATCTGCAGCAGATTCGCAGAAGAATTCTTGTCCCAGATTGGATTTGCTTTGAATCTGCAACTTCAAATCTGCACCATCAAACCTGCTGCAGATCCTGTAAGTGTGAACGCACCCTTAGGGTAGCTTCATATGTACCGTATTGCAGCAAATTTTCGCCTGCAAATCTGCAGCAGATCCGCAGCAGATTTAACTAAATAAATGAACACAGCATTAAATCCGTACTGTCAAATCTGCTGAGAATCTGCTGCGGATTTGATGTTGCAGATTTGATGCTGTGTTCATTCATTTAGTCAAATCTGCTGCGGATCTGCAACAGAAAATCCACTGTGATACGGTACGTGTGAAACTACCCTTAGGGTGCCTTCACATCTACCGGATCCGCAGTGGATTTCTCGCTGTGGATTCGCAGCGAAATCCGCTGCCGATGCAGTGCCATTCATCCCTATAGAGCACATACTTGCAGTGGGATTGACATCCCGCTGTGAGTATGTGCATTATCTGCCCGCAGCCCGCCACCGAGAGCATACATTACTTGCCCGGCGATGCAGCTGCATATCAGGCTCCCGGCTCCGGTCCCGCTCAGCCAATCAGTGCTGCCGTGCACTGATTGGCTGAGTAGGACCGGAGCTGGAAGCCTGACATGCAGCCGCGTCGCGGCAGGGGGTGAACTCACATACTGACAGTGGGATGTCAATCCCGCTGCGAGTATGTGCTCTCATAGGGATGAATGGCACTGGATGAAAATCTGCTGCGGATCGGGTAGGTGTAAAGGCACACTTATATGTAATGTATAATTGTAGTATATAACTGTATTTAATAAACCAAAGGCTAATTATTGAACTTACCTGCTTTTTTCTTTTTTCATCTGTCAGTAAGTTTATTTTGTTGGTCTTATTATTATTTACCTTGTGTGGAATGCCGTGAACTACGATAAGTGAGGGGGAGGGGCAATTCTTTAACTAACCTGCCTATTAGTGACTTTTTTTGTTGCTGAATTTAATTGGCTAGGAATGGGCAGGGTTAATAAGCAGAAATAGGAGTTAATAAGGATGCACAACAGTAATTTTGGTGAAATGGAGTCTGCAAGATGGCGTTCCTTATGTAAATTAAGATGGCTGCCGCTATTTCTAATGTCTAAAGCAACACCCATAGCACAGGCCCTCGCCTCTCCCAGCCTCCCCCTTACTTACCTCAGTAAATCCACGACACCCCAGAACAGTGGATTGGATGATGGGTGCTGTGGTTATGTGGTTGCGGGTAATGGAGATCACAGGGCCCTTAGAGATGCGTCCCTTGTGCTCCCTGCTCTACTGTCCAGAACTGAGGTCAAAGGTCCCCTAACGACCTCACCGGAAGTTCCAGAACTAGATGGTCTGTGCTGGAGTTCTGTTGTTTTGGCCTACACCCTGGCACAGAGTGTCTACACTACACTACAGTAAATGTTTTATCCTCGGCTACTGCTCCTAGCGGTGCCGAGGATGAAACCTCCTTCTTGGCATGCAGCCCAATACTTCTTCGTGAATCATCAATAATGGCTACAAATGTCATAGGTACGCCATCACGGACCTAGCACCACAACTAATCAAAACTTCTGACGTGTCTCCAGCACATGTGAAAGGTCTGTTAAAGGGACAGGTACAAATTAAACAGCTTTTTATTATGCATATTGCTAGTTGTCAGACAGTACAGGCTTCACCCAGTGTGGACCTCTCACATGTGTGAACATAAAATCTCAGTGCCAAACCAGTGTGAGCAAATAGCCCCAAGAACATAGAACAAAGTTTGGCAAGGATTGTCCAGAATTTCAAGATTTTCAAAGTTGCAATGGGCTAGGGCATTGTCCACGCTATAGGGATCCACATGGTAGTCATTAATACCAGCCCTGCTAGTTCCTCTAGCCCTCGGGCCACAATTGATTTAGCCAACACATGTTCATTTGCCTGTTGTGGAAGTGTCACAAAGATCACATCATTACAATAGCAATTTGCCAGAATGCAGGAAACAAACATTTCAGCTTTCATTATAAAAAGAGATTGCAGATTCCTTCCACCTTTCCTTTAGTGTACACGCTTTAATACATGTCGTGCTGTTATTAAATGAAGATTTAACCTATCAAAATATCTTTGCTGATTATTTCAGATTTACATGTAACAAATTATAGTGTTATGGCCATGTTAAAAGTTTTGATCAGTTGGAGATGTGGGGACTACCCACAGGTCACCAGAGCAATCTGCAGGAGACAGGCTCTTTCCAGTCTGACACAGTGCTGTCTGCTGCCACCTCTTTCCCTTACAGGACCTGTCTAGAGCAGTAGCAAATCCTCATAGAAAACCTCTCCTGCTCTGGACAGAGACAGAGGTGGCAGCAGAGAGCACTGTGTCAGACTGGGGAAAAAATATCACTTCCTGTAGGACATACAGCAGCTGATAAGTACTGGAAGATGAGTTTTATAAATGGAAATAATTTACAAATTTGTATAACTTTCTCACACCAGCTGATTTGGGGAAAAATATCCAGAGTACACCTTTAGGCTCGGTTCACACTACGTATATTTCAGGCTGTATTTGGTCCTCAAGTCAGGTCCTCATAGCAACCAAAACCAGGAGTGGATTGAAAACACAGAAAGGCTCTGTTCACACAATGTTGAAATTGAGTGGATGGCCGTCATATAACGGTAAATAACTGCCATTATTTCAATATAACAGCCGTTGTTTTAAAATAACAGCAAAAATTTGCCATTAAATGACAGCCATCCACTCAATTACAACATTATGTGAACAGATCCTTTCTGTGTTTTCAATCCACTCCTGGTTTTGGTTGCTATACAGCCTCACAAATACAGCCTCAAATATACTGTGTGTGAACCCAGCCTTTATGTCTTACATCCTGTTTATTACATAGAAGAAATGTTGATTCCCTTTTTAACATGAATTGAACTTGTGTGAACTATAATAGCATGTAAGCTAATTGTATCAAACCTGGTATAATGGAAAAACCTTATTAGTTGTGATCTGGGTGGATTGATGTGGTCTTTGATTTCTTCTCTGGAGAACCTCTCCAGAAGGTTCTCCAGAGACGCTAAACCAAGGAGTGATATCAGTGTTCACAGCAGAGAGCCCTGGTATGAGTGTCTGAGTATGGAAACTGTTCTCCAGAGAAGCCAAACCAAGGAGAGATATCAGTGTTCTGAGCGACGGGGGGTGGAGGGGTGGTGGGTTCTGTCTAGCAAGTAGAAGAAAGCTTAAGCCTTCTGCTCGAAGGCGCTCACTCTCTTAAGTCGCAATGTCAAGCACTTCAGAAGGTACTGCAAATCTGATTGCAGCAATTAATTTCTGAGACAATTCATGCCTTCTCAGTTATGCTGCTTGACCACCTTCTATTGAAAAAAAATTGCTCTTGATCCAATATAGCGGCTTTTAAGATGGTGATCATGTTCCAGATATAGGTCTCCTTTTGACTTCCCCTGTAAATTATTTAAATACTTGCTCAGTGGTGCTCAAAACTGCGTAGCTGGCATGTGACCTAGTGTTATGTGACTTGCAGGTTCTAGGCCTCACACTGGCTATGGGTACTGCAGAGATGGAGTAGGAGGTAAAATACACTTTCCAGTAATATGCAGGGATGATTATTGAACACAGTGCTGCACTATAATCATTTTTTTTGTAAGTTTACTGGTAATAAATAGACCACATGGTCACAAAATGTTTATCATTCTCTTTGCGACATTATTTTGACTAATTTGGTGTTTTTGCACACAGTGTAAGGCTGGGTTCACACCACGGAATCCACGCGGATACGCTCCGGCGGATTCTGTGACTTGTACCCGTTCACATTGGCGCGAAAGGTGTCTATGGGACAGGCGGATTCCGCCTTCCGCCGAAAGAACTGACATGCCACCACCCAGGGGCATAGCTAATGTCTCCTGGGCCCTGGTGCAAGAGGTCAACTTGGGCCCTGGGCCCTGGGCCCCCCCCCCCTTCCTCGACCAAGCAATGCTATTTGTGTATATATCTTCCTCAAGACTGATATTACCAATAATACCAGTATATAGGAAATATTGTCACCATACATATTACCTCCATAATATTACCAATCCATAATATTGCCAATAATACCAGTACACAAGGGGGAAATATAACCATCACACCCTAACCACTACTATCATCATCATATTGTTACTGACCAAATCCAGTATACTAAATCCAATAAAGTTGGGGCTAAAATAGAATTCAGTATTCGTGAAAAACAAGAACAACTTAATACTACTTCCCCTAGATATAATCTAGTCTCCACTGGGTCACTGGGTCAAGGGAAGACTTATTCCAACCATCCCATATCTTCTTAAATTTATTTGGACCCCTGTTCTGATACACTACTTAACTGACTATAATAATTGATAACTGACTTAACCTACTGTTTTCATGTCTGTGATTTTTTTTTTTTACTGAATCATAGCACATCACAGCCATGAGGCTTTTTCTACATAGGTCCCTTTAAGGTCAATTATTAGTAAATTAAAAAAGATCAGACCCCAATACTGACCCGTGTGATACCATGTTGTAGCTCCCACTGCGGTGCATTTAATATTTTTATTTTACAGCAGCCCCAGCAACATATGAAAAAAGTTTTCATCAAAAGTTATCTATCAAGTATGTCAAAATTTTCATAACTTAGCTGTGCACTCTTTTCTGACCTGTGTATAAATAAGGACATCACTATACAGTATAGAGCAGGGGTACTCAACAACTTTTAGTGAAGCTCCACTTATCGGGGTTTATTGTCAGGTGAAGATCCGAGCTGAACATCAGTAGGAAACATGTTTTGTTAACTTTTCACAAACATTGTTGAACTATTTACATACCCTTGCTTATTAGCGGGAAAACTGGCATTTTTTCTCCTTTACCAGCCCTTTGAAATTAGGTACAATAGGTGTGACTGCCCCAGTAGTGTATAGCCCCCCTGTGCGCTCTCCCCCAGTAGTATATAGCCCCCCTGTGCGCTCTCCCCAGTAGTATATAGCCCCCTGTAGTATATAGCACCCCAGTGCGCTCTCCCCCTGTAGTATATAACCACAATGTGTGCTCTCCCCCTGTAGTATATACCCCCTGTGTGCTCTCCTCCTGTAGTATATAGCCCTTCTGTGCGCTCTCCCCCTGTAGTATATAACCCCCTGTGTGCTCTCCCCCTGTAGTACATAGCCCCCTGTGCGCTCTCCCCGAGTAGTATATAGCCCCCTGTGCACTCTCCCCCAGTAGTATATAGCCCCCCTGTAGTATATAGCCCCCCAGTGCGCTCTCTCCCTGTAGTATATAACCCCCCTGTGCGCTCTCTCCATGTAGTATATAGCCCCCCTGTGCGCTCTCCCCTATAGTATATAGCCCCCTGTGCGCACTCTTCCTGTAGTATATAGCCCCCTTTGCGCTCTCCCCCTGTAGTATATAGCTCCCCCTGTGTGCTCTCCCCCTGTAGTATATAGCCCCCCTGTGCGCTCTCCCCCTGTAGTATATAGCCCCCCTGTGCGCTCTCCCCCTGTAGTATATAGCTCCCCCTGTGTGCTCTCCCCCTGTAGTATATAGCCCCCCTGTGCGCTCTCCCCCTGTAGTATATAGCCCCCCATGTGCTCTCCCCCTGTAGTATATAGCCCCCCTGGGCGCTCTCCGCCTGTAGTATATAGCCCCCTCTGTGCTTTCCCCCTGTCGACTCTCTCCCTTCCATATAGCCCCCCTGTGCGCTCTCCCCCTCCTATACAGCATGTGACATAAAAAATTAAAAAAAACACTTATACCCTGGTCTGGCGTCTCCTCTTCTCTTCCCTCTTGTGGCCACACTGCAGCGATCACAACAGGCCCCTCTCCCCTGTCCTGGCGCCGGCGCAGTAACGTCACTCGAGCGCCGACACCAGAAGGGGAGTGCTGTCTCTTGTCACCGCTGCGGCCACAAGAGAGACTGACAGGGAGGGAGCCAACGGCTCTCTCTCTGTCAGTGCTGCTGCCGCCGCACGGTGAGTATGAGCGCTCGTTATGAGTGCTCATAATTACTGTGCAGGGAGCAGAGCTGCAGCAGGGGTCCGGACAGCAGGCCTCCACGGTTGAGGACCCCTGGTATAGACAGTCAAAGTGATCAGATGATGGAATCCCTCTACTAGTATAATGTAGTTTGAAATGATATGATGATATAATCAGTCATTGGAGGTGTCAGCCATGTGTTAGATAAGTGTGTCGTGCACATGTCAGACAATGGGTGGAGCTATGGAGCGTGTAATTAACCATGTATAACTAATGCTATTATCTGGAGGACATGTCTCTGGAGACAAGCTAATTGATTTAGAGCTCATTCACACTTCCTAATTTTTTTATTGAATGTCTATGTTCCTATTATGTTTTTTTTTTTGTTTGTTTGTTTTTCCATTTGGTCCATTTTTTAAGATGTTGAACTTTTCCCAGATGTCTTTTTTTTTCTACAGCAAATGCCATTATGCAATTAGCAAACCAGCTGGGTTTACCCCCAAAAAACTGCCCAAAAATGCAAGAAAAAACTTTCAGAGCCAAACTTTGAGCCATAAAAAAGACTTGGATTTAAAACATACCTGTCATTCTCCAATCGGTGTGCAGTCGCTGTTACCAGTGGTACATCCATGCCAGGTGGGATGCGTGCATTAGCCTTATTAAATCACAGTGGGAATTGTGCGCAAATCTCACCTAGTGTAAATAAATTTATGGCCGAAAAATTCTACTGAACGGGAATTACCAGCTGTTTTTGCAAACAGAGTCTTCATACGTGACAGATTTATCAAATCTCTGGCACATTTAAAGTCTGTCTACTTTATATTTGCACATTCTAGTAAATTTGGATCACTGTGTTTGAACATGTAGACACTTTTGGCAGGTTCCAAGGCATCCCCTTTAGTACCATTTTTGGCCCCATTGGCTCAGACTTTTCATCTGCCTGAAACTCGCACTGTCTAGTTTTCTCATAGCAACCAATCACAGTTTAGCTTTCATTTTACCAGAGCTTGTGTAGATGTCAAACCTAAGCTGTAATTGGTTATTGTGGGAAACACCAGAAGAGACATAATCTGGCCAATAGAAGTGGGATTAAGTTTTAAACACTTGCAAATAAAAAACAACTTACAGCAAAATACAGATCAATACAGAACCAATACAGATCCAATAAAGGACCAATACAGATACAAAACAAATCAATACAGAACCACTACAGATCAATATAGAACCAATAAAGAACCAAAGCAGATCAATACAGTACCAATAAGAATCAATACAGAACCAATAAAAATTAATACAAAACCAATGCAAATCAATACAGAACCAATACAGTACCAATACAAATCCAATACAGATCAATACAGAACCAATACAAATCCAAAGCAAATTAATAAAGAACCAATACAGATCGATATAAAACCAATGCAAATTAATACAGAACCAATTCAGATCAATACAGTACCAATACAAATCCACTACAGATCAAAACAGAACCAATACAAATCCAATACAAATTAATATAGAATCAATACAGATCAATATAGAACCAATACAGATGAATAAAGAATCAATACAGATCAATACAGAACCAATATGAATCCAATACAAATTAAAACATAACCAATACAAATCAATACAGAACCAATACCGATGGAAACAGTACCAATACAAATCCAATACAGAACCAATACAAATTAATATAGAATCAATACAGATCAATATAGAACCAATACGGATCAATAAAGAATCAATACAGATCAATACAGAACCAATACAAGTCCAATACAAGTTAAAACATGACCAATACAAATCAATAGAGAACCAATACGGATCAAAACAGTAGCTATACAAATGCAATACAGATCAATACAGAACCAATAAAAATCCAATACAAATTAATACAGACCTAATACAGATCAATACAGAACCAATACAAATCCAATACAAATTAATACAGAACCATTAGAAATACAGAACCAATAGAAACCAATACAGATCAATACAAATCAATGCAAAACTGTACAGATCAATACAACTAATACAACCAATCAACTGATCAACTAATACAAATCTAATACTAAACCATACAGATCAATACAGAACTAATAACGGGACAAATTGTTTTAAAAAACCAAACCATTGCTGTTCCTCCTCCTTTGGTATTTTATAGGGCAGTGAGTGAGGCGTCAGTGTGATGATGGGGCTGGCGGTGCCAGGGATGTGTACTGTATGGCGGCAGAGACAAGCACATTATGATGATGCTGTTATCTACAAGGGGGGCGTCAGTGTCATCTAGTAATTGAATTGAGTTAACAAGCCCCTGTACATGATGGGCAGATTACCATAATACTGCAGTTTATCCAGGTGCTGTAATGTGTAATACACAAGTCTTCACATGGCAGATGGGAGGTGTTGATGTCTTTATGAGAGTGGCCCAGGAGGGGCAGGGGTGGGGTGTCTGGGGCTAAGGTGACTGACCCTCCCTCCTAGGAAGGCGGGTTAGAGCAGCAGCTGATAAAACTCATCTACCCCCTGTAGCAGCACTAGTAGTATTCAGCTATCAGGCTTCCTCTGCAGCTTGCACCATGTGTCCTTTGTTTATCCTGTTGTTGCTGCATGTTAGTGGCTCTTGGGCACTGTTTGGAGAGTATTGCCATGGATGGATGGACAACGATGGAAGTTGGCACTCAGGGTTCCAGTGCCCAGAACTATATGATCCTGTAGAAGCTACCTATTGCTGTGGATTGTGTAGTCTAAGGTACTGCTGCACTGCCAGCGAGGCCCGCCTGGACCAGGGACTGTGCCCTAGTGAGGAGCAGGAAGACCTACTGAAGGAAGGAGTGTCGAATGTAGAGATGCCAGCTGCAGGTAAGACCCCACCTTTACACTTTATACACAATAGTAATGTAAGTGGAGTGTGCAGATGTGCAGGGTGCTGTACTGAATGGAGGTAACAGAAGAAGCACTTGTTACATTGATCAGTTGTAACTATATAATGGTAGCTTATGGTTATTTACTATCCAGGGAAATGTATGTGCGGCATTGTGTTAATAACTGTACAAAGACATTCCGGGTATTGCAGATATCTCGTGTGTGTGGCCACTTACCAACCAAAGGCCCAATAAGGTTAGTGTGCAATAGTAAGGGTTCCTTTACACAGACAGATTTATCTGACCGATTTTTGGAGCCAAAGCCAGAAATGGATTTGAGAAGAGGAGAAATCTCAGTCTTTCCTTTATGACCTGTTCCCTGTTTATAATCTGTTCTTGGCTTTGGCTTCATGAATCTGTAAGATAAATCACTGTGTAAAGGCCCCCTAGTGCATTGATTTGCTCAGCTTCTGCTATAAGCATTGGTGTATCATAATAGAGATGAGCGAACCTCAAGCATGCTCAAGTCGATCCGAACCCGATCGTTCGGCATTTGATTAGCGGTGGCTGCTGAACTTGGATAAAGCCCTAAGGCTATGCGGAAATCATGGATATAGTCATTGGCTGTATCCATATTTTCCAGACAACCTTAGAGCTTTATCCAAGTTCAGCAGCCACCGCTAATCAAATACCGAACGATCGGGTTCGGATCGACTCGAACCCAAACCCGGTTCGCTCATCTCTATATCATAAGACTTTTTACATAGAGATGTAGCAAGACTTATTGCTGTGCTTCATGTTCACACCCAGCAGTTTTCTGCTCCATTTCTGGCTCCCTTTTGGCACTGTCTGATCCTGCTATAGTACAGTGTTCACACTCTGTTTGGGATAAACATTTGGTGGGAATCTTCCTGATGTATTTTATTTAGAAATTGCCCCCCATACAGTTGTATTGGGCCAGTGTCACACTCGCCTGCACTCCATTTTTTTTTTTTTTTTTTTTTTTAAACCAAAGCCAGAAGGAGAGGTATACTTCTCCTTTTCCTTTTCCATCTACTTCTGGCTTTGGCTCAAAAGACCAAATGAAAGACACAAAACACTGTATGGAAAACCTCCCTTATGTTGTACTGTAGCAATCATGTCTAATGAGAACTTCTTTTTTTCCCCCCCAGTGCCCACATACCTGCCTTTTCTTCTGGTTGGCACAATCTTCGTCAGCTTTGTCATTGTGGGTGCCCTTGTGGGAGTATGCTGCTGCAGATGTCTTAAACCTGAAGAAGAAAGTCAGATCAATGGGCCTGCACCCCAAAGCCGACTCCTGGAGACCGAACCGTCCACTGACGTCTCAAGGCACTCAAGTTCCAGCTCAAACTCTGCCCCCCGTGGATCCCTTGGTCCTCGGCCGCAGAACCTGTGTGCTCTGGGAGCTGAAAATATCAACCTATATATGAACATGCCACAAGCCTTTCCAGTCATGGGCTGCCCACCAAATGCCCAGTTTATGCACGCTGGCCCAACAGGCCCTACCTTCTTACAGCCGCCATTCATTAACTATGCTGTGCCAGGCGAGCACACCATACTAATGGCGCCAGCTCCTTATATCGATGCCAGAACCTGTTACCCACAGTCTACAAACTATCTCCCACTCTCCCAGCATATTGACCAAGTTGTGGTAGAAGAATCTCCTTCTAAATGTTGAGCCCATTGGAACGTTTTTTAATGTCCCAAAAAGACCGTTACAGGACCTAGTCTGTAACCATGGGAAGGAAACCAGCTGTTATGGACATGACTGACACATGATGGTGTAAACGCCACATTTATTGTGTTTTCGGTTGATATAAATGTTTTTTGTCAAATGCCTCGTTTGCTAAGAGACTCCCACCAAACCACAAGTCTTAAAGGGGTACTCCAGCGAAAATCTTTTTCTTTCAAATCAACTGGTTTTCGAAAATTATATAGATTTGTAATTTACTTATATTTAAAAATCTCCAGTCTTTCAGTAATTACCAGCAATTACCAGCTGCTGTGTGTCCTGCAGGAAGTTGTGTATTCTTTCCAGTCTGACACAGTGCTCTCTGCTGCCACCTCTGTCCATGTCAGGAACTGTCCAGAGCAGTAGCAAATCCCCTTAGAAAACCCGTACTGCCCTGGACAGTGTTAAGGATGTGATATTTTGTGAAGCCACAAAGTATAAATATCTCCTGACTGAGGTGCATCCATAACGACAGTTCCTATCTTGGACAAGACTGGAGATTTTTAAATAGTAGTAACCTTCAAATCTACATAACTTTGTTTGAAAGAAAAAGATTTTTGCCCCTTTAAGATGCCCAAAGACTAAAGTCAGCTCATCCCACCACCTTCAGGGGGCTTTAACTGACTGTCTAAAGCAGGGGTGTCAAACTCGTGGCCCTTCAGCTGTTGTGAAACTACAATTCCAATCATGCCTGGACAGCCAAAGCTTTAGCATGATGGGAATTGTAGTTTTGCAACAGCTGGATGGCCACAAGTTTCCCACCCCTGGAGTTAGGTGTATGGCGGCCTCCCAACTCTTCAACTATAAATTATGTTGGCGGAGAGTACCTTCCTATAGAGAATACATGCATGAACATTTTGCCATGCCAAAGGTTCATATGTATGGAAAGTCTGGAGATAAGTTTTTATATATATTTTTTTTTAAGTATTTTTTATTTTTCTCCCAGAATTATGAAATACAGGAAAATATTTAGGTTTAGATATTAATGTGTGGGAGTTCATCCCTAACTAAAAGTATATTTAGGGAAGTTGACGTATGCCTTGTTTCTACAGTGCTAGTTTTACATGTAGTACTTCGGTTAGTAAAAACCAGAAGTGGAATCTACAAAAGTGTCATTTTAAAGCCATGTGTTATGAACCCACTCCTGGCTTTGGCCAAAATATTGACATACTGCATGTGTGAACCCTGCCTTATGGTCTGCATTGTTAATCTGCTGCAAAATCTAATTTACCAGCAAATTTTCCTCCAAATGCAGCGTGCTGTGAATCGACAGACTGTATTGTTTGCTCTTACAGAACCTGAGAATGGGAACTTCTCATAAACAAGGCTGCAATTTTTCTAGATGTTGTATTTGCTTCTGGTAAAGGAGCGTTCTATGTTTTTATGTAACAGTGTTAACTGCACTTTATTTTTTTAATGTAAAATAAAATGAAAAAAAAAAAAAAAAAAAAAAGATACTGTTAGTGTGTGTTCTTCTTAAGTGGTCATTGGGGGTGATAGGGGATGTCCTAGTGATTGCATGTTAATTGCTTTTACAGACCTGGAAGCTGGTGGTTTTCCATTATCTGGAGACCATCATGAGGAGCTATGCATTGATAATCAGTGCTCTTCATTGTGTACTGAAGGTCTTTTAATAGCTTCTTTGTGGCTGGGGTTAAGCCATTGTTTACACTGCCTGCCCCCCTCTGGCAAAAGGTAAAGTCATTTGACTCTGGCAGTCCAGGTGCTTCCAGCATAGAGCTTGCCTCTAATTACTCTACACTATGAATATGGAGGACTTTTGTCTTGATGCTATCTAGTCTCTCCAGAACAATAGTGTCCACAAAGGTGCTGATGACCAATGGCTTTGCATACTAAAAGGCTTATGTAAAAATGAATAGAAACTATTTAGAATTTCACTGGGTTGCCCACTATTGGGAATGAATGCAGTATTGCTGTATAAACATGATACAGTGCAAGGCTCGGACATTACTCTTTTAACATTCTAATTGGTCTGTGCGCCCCCACCACCGCCTTCTCTCCATAGACCTAATCATTATTAATGAGCTGAACAATTTTACTGTGGTTAACAACAATTTTTTTTTTTTTATAGTACTAAAAACAAAGATTTGTCAATTCTTTGGGCGGACAGCAGATTGAGCCGATGGGACAGGCGGAGCTTCAAGTGGAGTTAGACGCACGGCCCCTGCTTGAAATTTCTGTGCCTGTTCCATAGTGGGAACATACCCTCATACTTTACATCCTTTTGAATCCACGGTTCGTTTTAGCTGACAAGCTGCAGTGGCAGTTTTCCAAAGAAACTGCTACGTGTGACAGCAACCTTAACGCCCTCCCTAACATGTGCACTGATTGTAAAGAAATTAGAATAAATAAAAAAATACAGACCCTAATCTAGTGCTACGTTTACACGGAACGATTCGAAAGATAATCGTACGTGTAAACGCGGCGAACGATCGCTAAATCGTTCATTTTGATCTTTTAACATGTTCTTAAATCGATCGTTCAGTGTAAACAGTCGTTCACTGATTTTACCTATGTGTGAGATGGGCTTAAGTGATCGCAAAACGAATTTTCTGTACGATATATCGTTCCATCTAAACGCTGATCGTTCTAAAAAAAAAATTGTTACTTCGAAATCGTTAATCATACGATCGGGCCAATAATCGCCTCGTGTAAACGTAGCATTAGGGTCCATTTACACAGAAAGATTATCTGCCAAAGATTTGAAGCCAAAATGGATGGATTTGAAAAGAGGAGAAATCTCTGACTTTCCTTTATGACAAGTTCTCTGTTTATAGTCTGTTTCTGGTTTTGGCTTCAAATCTTTGGCAGATAATCTGTCAGATAATATTTCTGTGTAAATGGACCCTTACCCTTGTTTTCTCAAACTTGCAATTTACAGGTGCACAAATCCTTTAGGGTCCATTTACACAGAAAGATTATCTGACAGATTATCTGCCAAAGATTTGAAGCCAAAGCCAGAAACAGACTATAAACAGAGATCAGGTCATAAAGGAAGGCCTGAGATGTCTCCTCTTTCCAAATCCATTCCTGGCTTTAGCTTTAAATCTTTGGCACATAATCTTTCTGTGTAAATGGACCCTAATGCTACGTTTACACTGAACGATTATCGGGCGAATTTTCGCGATAACGATCGAATTCGAACAATAATCGTATGTGTAAACGTGGCGAACGATCGATAAATCGTTCATTTTGATCTTTTAACATGTTCTTAAATCGTCGTTCGCAAAAAATTCGCCGCCCGGCCCCCCGCTCGCAGCCCGGCCCCCCGCTCATCCGCACCCCCCCCGGGGTAGTGCAGGGGGCTGCGGTTGAGCGGGGGGGGGGGGCGGGCTGCGAGCGGGCCGGGCTGCGGGCGCGCGATCGCAAAACGATTTTTCCATACGATATATCGTACCATCTAAACACTGATCGTTATAAAAAAAAAAAATCGTTGCTTCGAAATCGTTAATCGTATGATCGGGCCAATTATCGCTCCGTGTAAACTTAGCATAAAGAAGCAAAAGGTTTTAAATTCTTTAAAAAAAAAAAAAAAGAAGCAAAAGGTTTAGCATAAAAAAAATCATTTTTCAGCACTGGTGTAAATTAAAAATCTTTTATAATCAGTGTGGGACAGACATGGAAAAAAACAGTTTACACATTTCGGAGTAAGCCTTGTTTACAAGGCTCATGCCAAAAAGCGCAAGCAATGTTTTTTTCCCTATGGCTGTTCAGCACTGATAATAAAAAAAAAAGTTTTTTAATTTACTCTGGTGCTGAAAAATAATTTTTTTTGATGATGGATCTTTTGCTTCTATGTTTTCTCTTCATACCTAGTTTTGGCTTACAAATACTGATATAAGATACTCCAGTATGAAAGTGGCATTTAGAATAGCTTCACACGTACCGGATCTGCAGCGGATTTCATGCTGCGAGTTTGCGAAATCAGCTGCGGATCCTGGTAGTGTGAAGTGAATAGGTCACATACCTGCAGCAGAATTTTCATTCTGCTGCCAGTATGTGACCCGGCCCCTTTAACCCCCTGCAGCCCCCGGCCCGAAGCATACATTACCTGCTCGTCGCCGCGGCTGTGTGTGTGAGGCTTCCCAGCTCCCCATCAGCCAATCAGTGCTGCCGGGGTTAAAGGGGTCAGTTAACATACTGGCAGCGGAATGAAAATTCTGCTGCAGGTATGTGACCTATTCACTTCACGCTACCAGGAACTCGCAGCGTGAAATCCGCTGTGAATCCAGTACATGTGAAGCTACCTTAAAGAACACACACACAAAAAAAAAAAAAGTGCTTGGAAAAACAAAAGCTGAGTTTTCCTGAAAATGCTTTGTGTGAAACCACTGTAAGGTCTACATATTCACACCCATTTCTTAGAAAGAATAAAAAAAACAACACACATTTCGTGGCCCATAGGAAAATGGAGGTGTAATGTCACAAACCAAGTAAAAAAAAAAAACAACACCAGAGCATGCTGGGTTTTTGAAAAACTTCCACTGACCCAAAAATGCCCCACAAGTAAGGAGAATGCATTATAGGTAGGTGTAGTGTTTAGAGATGAGCGAACCTCGAGTCCATCTGCACCCGATCGTTCAGCATTTGATTAGCGGTGGCTGCTGAAGTAGCATAAAGCCCTAAGGCTATGTGGAAAACATGGATATAGTCATTGGCTGTATCCATGTTAGAGATGAGCGAACCGGGTTCGGGTTCGAGTCGATCCGAAACCGAACTTTCAGTATTTGATTAGCTGTGGCTGCTGAACTTGGATAAAGCTCTAAGGTTGTCTGGAAAACATGGATACAGCCAATGACTATATCCATGTTTTCCACATATATGTTATCCAAGTTCAGCAGCCACCGCTAATCAAATGCAGAACGATCGGGTTCGGATGGACTCGAGCATGCTTGAGGTTCGCTCATCTCTAGTAGTGTTGTATTTTTACCTACAGACTATAACCACACAGGTAAAAACATCACGTGTGACCCCCAATCTAAAGTAGGTTTCACATATAACAGAAAAGCTGAATTGTTTGCTGCCCTTTTTCCCTGGAGGTTTTTAAAGCAGCCTCCCCCTGGGAAAATTATGTAGCTCAGTAGGCAGATAAGAACCACAAAAGCAGATTACCATCCTCTCCCCCATAATACATAAGGCTCAGTTGGTTTTTCCATAAGCTTTATGTAGGAAAACAGTTCCTGAAGTGAAAATGTGTCTGAAAAAGGCCACAACAGCTTCTGATGTGATTTTATATGTGATTTATAGCTGACCGAAAAATTGCCACTAAATGGCTCTGTATAAAATACAAGGTAAAGTATACTCATAAAAAATTTGTGATATTCGGCTTTTGCCATTTAAGCAGAAGCAGCAATGGTGATTTTCTAATTTCAAACTATTTACTGAAACAAAAGCCAACACTAGTGGTGAGTACACCACAACAAGGAATATCAATGACTCAATAGCTTCTCGTGTGCCCTTGAGAATCTATTACAGCTGGACAACTATGTCTCATGTATTTCACAAGTCGACTTATTGGCTGCTGAGGCATGGCCTCCCACTCTTCTTGAAGGGCGGCCCTCAGGTCATTGAGGTTCTGGGGTACAGAGTTTTTCCTCTACATGATGTCTCAGCTGATGCCATAGGTTTTCTATGGGATTCAGGTCATGAAGAGGTACAGGCCGCTCCATGTGAGATCCCCCAGTCTCCAGCAGCTATTTCCTAATGATGCGATCTCCATGAGCTGGAGCATTGTCATCCATGAAGATGAAATTAGGCCTGTGCTGTTCATACAGAGGAACAATGACTGGATACATGATGTTATACAAGTAGTATGGGTTTGTCACTGTACCATACACATAGTGTAGAGAGGTTCTGTATTGAGTAGACACACCTGTCCACACTGTAACACCACTATCACCAAAGGCGACAGTAGCTGTCTGTTTTAGGCCTATATAGTAGTATGTGGTAAAGTTAAACTTACTGTACATTGCTATGTCACACACATCCAGTTATGGTGCCTATATGTATCTGGGAACCCATGCTGTGCCTCCATCTGCATCTGCATTTATAATGAGGTACACAGGTGTTTTCTCATAGACTCCTTAAAATTACAGAATACCCCTCCCCGATAAATATTACACTGAGCAACCACTGTACTGAGCAACTATACAGATCTATACAGTACTAGGTGCTGGACATGGTTATGAGAATTACCTAATGGATGGGTCCTAAGCAGAGTGCTCCATATTTTAACTCAACATATGCTATGTTTGAAAGAATTATCAACTAAATATATGTGTCCATATACTGTATGTGTCCATTTATGTGATTTCTAGAAAATCTTAAACTTTCTACACCAGGAAGATCCCATGGAGTGTGCTATTCTTCTTGTGCTTTTGTATATGTTGATATTTGGTGCAGTGTTAACAACAGTTCTAGGGTTGCCTGAGTATTGTTATTTTAATTCTGGAAGTAAATACTACACATGGGATTTTGTTCCTAGAGCTAAACCCCAGGTGTTGCCAATAGAAGTGCAAGGAAATCCCTGGGATTTACCAACCAACTGTGTAAACAGCAGAGTGTTCACTGGCAGCACAATTCCCACTGCACAGTCCGGCAGTTCTCTCCTTGAAATGATTTCCAGGTGCTCTCCGGTCCAGCCACATAAACAGCCAACGTGAACGTTCTGAAACTAAAATCACTGAAATTACTAAAGGTGTTAAACACAGATGCAGTTCTTGTAGTATAAATCCTTACTGCCATTGTGTACACTATAATCCATAAGAATTGGGGACATATAAATCATTCCTCTCACTGACACAGTGCCCTGTGGGTTTATAGATGCAATCTCAAAAGTGAAAGGAAAAAAACAGAATGCGGGAATGAAAAATACATAGAAAACAATTTGAGGGTAGCTTCACGTAACGGAATCGCAGCGGATGTCATGCTGCGAGTTTGCAGAGAAATCTGCTGTGATTCCCCTCCTGTCAGTTTCAATAGGATTACTTACTCGCAGCGGAATTGTCATCCTGCTGCGAGTATGTAAGCAGCAGCCCACATGACCCTGTGCATACAATACCAGGCCGCGCTCTAGTTTGTTTTTATCTCTCGTGGCATCTGGACGTCCCAATAAGTGTGCTACAGTGGGACAGCACATTGATTGGCTGAGCGGGACGTCCAGACGCCACAAAACAAGCCAGAGCGTGGACCTGTCTGGGGGGATTAAGGGGGCTGCTGCTTACATACTCACGGACATACTTTTTTTGGCCAAGATTTAATACTTGTTTTACACACTTATTGTGTGTCAGCATACAGTTTAGAAAAGGGGTGACATGAGAACAATGAGGCTCACGCATGGAACTCACTGACGCTTAGGATGTTCCCACAGTAACCTGAACTTCTGTCAACAGCTGTGTCTGCAAGGAGAAGCTTAGAAGCCTACATGGCGACATAGTATGCTTCAAAAAAGTAGGTACATTGCTGCAACATTTATTTTCTATGGGAGCATGTGTTCCTACCCACTCAATTCTGATGGGAGACTTGGGTCCCCATTCTTGAGATAGCAGGGGGTCCTAGCAGCCCCCATAATCAGATAGTTATGCCCTATTCTGTGGATAGCAGATTTAGAGAGTTGAGCAACCCCCTTTAAGGGATGCTTTACTATTGGGTTCAATACAATAAAAAAAAAAAGAATCTGACGTTATCTTAAGTTTTTTATGCTGTTTTTTTGTAGCATAAGCCAAATTGAAGAAAGCAAATGTAAAGAATACATATAGTGAGTTCTAATGAAAGTAACATGTGATCAAACTATAGCACAGCTCTGTGACAGGATAATTCAGTATATTGCACTGTAAGGAGTGTCACATCAGCTGTCATGTCCACATAATGTAGGTACACCTCAAGTTGTCTGGAAAGGACAGCTGATGTGACACTACAGTAAGTTTTCTCAACTTTTGCAAAGCTGGCCATACAGTAGCAATAGCAGACAGCTGTTTTCTGAATGACTTGTCATTTGGGGTTGGTCTGTGAATGTTGTTGTCTCAGACGACAATGCCATAAGGTAACGCCACAATCTCCTATCAATCTCTGCTATGATCTGTGGCCTAGTGGGCCTCTTGGGATGCAGATCTATTGTTCACAATGAGCGCCTTTTCAATTACAACCTTACAATGGCTGAGAAGATCCTACACAGCAGATCAACTTTTAATCTGCTTTTTATCTGCTATCAGTGGGCACCTGTCACACACACATCACAAGAGGAGGTGATAGCCAGGAGGCAATGGTCTAAACTGGTCTCCCAGCTGTCCAGTATCTCTGCTGTATGGTCGGCTTACCTGCAATTACACGAACTGGAGAGAATGGAACGGCTGCACATCCCATCTATGGCTGATACTAATGCCGCTAGGCCTATATTAAAAATCAACACCAGAGTGTCTGTATATGAATTGATCAAGCCATATTGCCCCGTGTACCACCGCGCAGGTCCTCTGGTCCACACGGGTCCCTACGCTAACTCCACACCGTGTCGGTCAGCGACCGCCAACCCCGCAAAGCGTGCACATGCAGGGAAGGGAGGCCATGGAACGGCCCTGCAACCCCAATGTCACAGGACCAGACCCAAAAAGCCCCACCAAAACCCGGCCAGCACCACCGGCGGGGAAGGCTGCCCCCAAACGACACAAGTATGGATATGGTATTACACCTACCACTGCTGCTCTCACAGAATGGGGAAGACATAGGCTCCAGACATGTGAGCACAGGCATATCCTGCTAATTTTGGTCATGTGGGTCTTATGAAGGAGTGCTAGCTGTTCAGAGAGGGAGAACTGTGAAACACGAATTGGAGAGAATGGAACGGCTGCACATCCCATCTATGGCTGATACTAATGCCGCTAGGCCTATATTAAAGATCAACACCAGAGTGTCTGTATATGAATTGATCAAGCCATATTGCCCCGTGTACCACCGCGCAGGTCCTCTGGTCCACACGGGTCCCTACGCTAACTCCTGCAATTACGCCACGAGCAAACACATTTCAATCAAGTTTCCTATATGAAAAATCACTAAAGGCCCTATTACATCAAGCGATTATCGACTGTATATGGCTGATTATCGGCCGTTACAGGTGATAAACGGTTGGTGTAATAAGTAGTGTTAAGAGGCAACGATCAGCTTTGTGTAATAGGACCTAAAGACCGTCCGGGCAGACCATCCCCCCCCCCCCCCGCAGCTGCCTGCAGTCAACATCGTGCCCCCCCTCTCGCTGTGTGTATTAGCACCGACAGCGAGCGGGGAACAATGAGCAAGCAAGTGCTGACCTGACAAGTTGGTGCTTGCTTGCTCCTTTAATATCGGCCCGTGTAATAGGGCCTTAACAATTTTGAACCATCTTGTTTTTTTTTTTAATTTACCCTGTCGGTGCCGGAGCAGGGATCCCGATGGCATGGTCTTTTTTTCATAATGGCACCCGGTTCCTGGAGGTGGGCCTGGCGCCCCCAGTATGATGATATACCCTCCCCTCTGTGTGGCCCTGTTGATTCCACCAGGATCCCATGTCGTTCCTGTCAGGGTAATGTACAAGAAAAAAAATAAAAGTTACCTTAACTGCTGTCACAAATAGACTGTACTATGGCTATAGGGCTCAGCTTCTGCTTTTATTAACCCATTTCATAATCTGTTACATGATATGCATTCTGCAGGGCCATGTTAATACATGAGAAATTTACCTGTCAGTCAATCCCGCAGAGTGCGCTGACAGGCAGAGAGCTGTGAATAGGAAACTGCCCGGATGACTAGTCACGGCTCTCCCCCTGCCTCGTGGGGGTGATTAAAAAGCGATTAACCGGAACCTGAAATTCTCCATTAAGTCAAATATTTCCAAATTTTTCATAAGTTTCCAATCTCCAGGGCTAACAAAAGGGTAGACAGATAGCAACCAATCACAGCGCATTTTGAGAAATGAAAGTTGAGCTGTGAATGGTTGTTAACTGTCTGAGACAAAAATTTGCCTTTTTTTTTCTTAGGGCCCTATTCCACCGGACGATTATCGTTTGCATAATCGTTAACGATTAACGATCTTAAACGACCGCTATTGTGAAAGACCTGAAAACGTTCACTCATTTCCATGGAACGATAATCGTTACTTATGATCGTAATTGCAAACGTTTTTCTTTGCTATTTATTCGCTATTGCGTTTGTATCTATTGCGAACGACCGAACCATGTCTTATTTAATGCGAACGATTTGCGAACGTTTTGCGAACAAGCAACGATAAAAATAGGTCCAGGTCTTATAAAACGATCAACGATTTCTCGTTCGGTCGTTAATCGTTAACGGCATTTCAACCGAACGATTATCGTTTAGATTCGAATGATTTAACGATAATCTGAATGATAATCCTCCGGTGGAATAGGGCCCTTAGACTTAAACCTGGACCAAAATACATAAAAGAATAATAAAATCTGACCATGTTCACACTTCAATAATATCGGCAGTTGTTTAGTTGTAAAAAGGCCATAGAACTGTTTTTACAGTTAAAAATTGGTTCCCACTATGGCTATGTTCCCACTACACAAATGGGCTGTAATATATCAGGGAAAAGTTGTCATCTATTAATCATGACAGCCGCTAATAATGTTTATGATCATTATTTGCATATATCAATATTAACAGACAGCCGCCTTTCCCGCCTTTAATCCTGTAGTGGCAACATAGTCTATTTCTTATAAGGCTATGTTCACACAATTTTTTAACCTAAAAAAAAAAAAAGTTGTGTGAACATCGTGTTCTGTAGTTGTCAATGAGCAATAAGGCATGAGTGCACACAAGGGTAAAAAAATACTGCCATATTTTAATGGCCATTAAGATGATTAGCATGTTGGTTATTTCCACCCATTTTTGGGTTAACCAACATTGCATTCCATTTATTGTAACTTGAGGGTATGTTCACACAATGTTTTTTTAGGTGAAAATACGGCTGATAATCACAGCAGTAAATAATGATAATTATTTATGGCTGTAATTAACAAAATGCGGCCATATTTTCACCTTAAAGAACCCCGAAGCTGTATAAGGCTTTGATTTTTGCTATGCTATACTGTAGGTACCATTGTTGGCACACATATTCTAGTATTTAATTAATTCATATATTAAGAATAACATAATTGATATGAGCCGTACTGTTTTTTAAAAAGGTTTTTTATTATATATGGTTTGTAGCTACTTTATGTTATTTCTTAAATAAGCCCAATGATAACAGGTTAAATGATGACAATATTAAGCCTTGTTTATTCAGAAAATTACAAACCACACAACAAATTATGAAGCAATAATGTCAAATAATTTACCGTAGCAGCAGTTATAAAATGAGTTAGCGAGCCCAGAGAAAGAAATAAAGGCTAATTCTTTATGTTGCCACTGGTTTATGTATACCATGGTAAACACCAGCAAATACAAATGTCTGCTGTAAACCTTGGCTCTGAAGGGGTTACTTCTAAATGGATGGGCCAGCGGGGTGCTATAAAGTAGTTTAGAGCTGTCTTCACTGCAATTTTGATTTGAGACACACTAATGAGTCACTTTAATTTCTTTTTACGAGCTCACACTGGGCTCAAATCTCCTTCTTTTCATGCAGTAATGCCTTGTTCCTGTACAACAGAAAAACAGAATATATGATAACTCTTATGCAATGTGCAATTTGCTTGTATGATTGCCATAACTGTCATAATGTGCAAAGACAAAAGGCAAGGCCTGTACATTTACTCAAATCAAGAAAATGATCCTTGTGAACAAATCAAATGCTGGAAGGAAATGATGTACGACCTTAGCTTACTATAGTCATAAAGAGGTACTCCGATATCAAAATATTAGGTAAAAAAGTAAACATGCTGCCAAAGCATATATCATTGCTTATGTGTCTGTTTCAGTTCTGAAACCACCAATAAGTATTTATTTTGGGGCTCTTAGTTCCGTATTTTGAGATTGTGCTACCTGGTTGAGCAGTTGCTCAGTACTACAAGTTCTGGAATGCTTTGCTTTTCCTCATCTCCTCATTCCTCATTTTCTCAACTACTGCAAGTTCCCCTTCAAAAGCTGTTGCAGAACATCTATTCAGGGAAGACTACTGCACTAATGCTATCAGTGAGGTTGCAGCACCTGCTGCATATATTCCCTGTCTGCTGCTCTTTCTGTATTATCAATGGGCAAAAGGCAGAGTGCAGTAATTGCACCTCATTCTCCCTGAATAATAGTCCAATAAAGATATATATATATATATATATATATATATATATATATATATATATATGGCAGGGAGATAGAGATGTAAACCAAAGATACTGGGCATCACTCAGGGGTGAGGCTAAGAGACTAGATCCAGCCAAGCCTCCTGTGACATCAGAGGATGATAGGTTGTCTATGGCAGAGGTCCCCAATCTACGGCCCACTGGCCACATGCGGCCCCCCAAGGCTATTTATCCGGCCCCCACCGCACTTTCACACCGCTGCCTATCCCTGCCCCGCATCCACGCCGCCACCGTCAGTATCCCCGGGCGGGCCGGGCCCCTCGCACTTTCGGAATCCCTCCGGTCAGTTGCCGGAGGGATCCCCTAGCAGGTGCAGCGACGTCATCACTGCCCCTGCTGGAGAATCCCTCAGAGATCGTTTCCAGGTTACATCCGGGGTGGGGGGTTGTTGGTCCGTATGGCGTCGAGGAGGCAGGCGGCAGGGCAGACATCTCACACTGCTCCGGGATCTGTGGTCCGTTGCACCGCCCTCCGGGTGGGGGAGATGTGCAACGGACCGCAGATCCCGGAGCAGTGTAACTATATGGGGGACATTGCAGGGGAACAATAGAACTATATGGGGGACATTGCAGGGGGACAATATAACTATATGGGGGACATTGCAGGGGGACAATATATATGGGGGACATTGCAGGGGAACAATACAACTATATGGGGGACATTGCCGGGGGACAATATATATGGGGGACATTGCAGAGGAACAATAGAACTATATGGGGACAATGCAGGGGGACAATATAACTATATGGGGGACATTGCAGGGGGACAATATAACTATATGGGGGGCATTGCAGGGGAACATTATTACTATATGGGGGACATTCCAGGGGGACATTATCACTATATAGAGAGCACAACAGGGAGCATTATTTCTATATGAGGGACAATGCAGGGACACATTATTAGTATAAGGAGGACAATACAGGGGACAAGATTACTATATGGAGGCACAGCAGGGGATTCTACATACAGGGGGTAACCCACATACCTGCTTGAGTGCTGCTTGAGGGGGTGAAGTGGGGGGAGTTGAAAGTGGGGTGAGGGGGCTGGTTGAGCGTGTGATAGGGGAGTTAGGGGGGGAGTAAGGGGGCTGGTTGAGGGGATGAAGGGGGAGTGAGGGGAGGCTGGTTGAGGGGTTGAGTGGGGGCTGGGTGAGGGGTGGAAAGAAAGAGGGATGCTTTTACCTTGGGGGGGGGGGGGGGCATTTTGCACTGGGATTTGATTAGTTTGTTTTTTTTATAGTCCAGCCCTCTGACGGTTTTAGGGACAGTGAACTGGCTCCCTGTGTGAAAAGGGCAGGGGGAGACGGGATATCTCCCCTCCGCTGTGTGAGTATAATCTATGGTGGCATTTCTACAATGATTTGATATAAAGGTTGGATAAAGATATGAGATTGCTCCCCATTTTTCCCGTATTTTGCTTTTGATGCCTAATACAGGAGCAGTAAATTTTCCGGAGGGTGAAGCTAGCCTGACCAAGTCCCTCTCCTTCTATTACGGGTGTTGTGTTGCTAGTGAGTGGTGAGGCGTCACCACTCACCAATTGTGAGTAATAGTTCTTTAAACCTTTTGCTTCTCTCATCTCAAGAACAACACCGCTCCCAGAGTACGTTTTTTGTCTCACTGTTCTAGGTTGTCTATGGAGAGAGGGAGGAGCCGGGAAGCTGTAGACAATACCAATTTTGTAATCCTTCTTCCAGTCATGGATAAATCATGCAAAAGCTCTTATTATTTCCAGTTCTCTTGCTGTATTCAAGAATATAATGGTCCACCTTTATAACTTCTTTTGTAATAGCGAACTCTGAGTAGCCACACTGATTGAGAGAGAAGCATAGCATAATCACTAGTAGTGTTAGGTAATCATAAAACTGTCTATACTGGATTAAAGGAGAAGTCTGGTGTTTGCTAAAAGCCTGCAGGGGGAGGAGATAAATACGCACTTACCTCTCCACGTGCCCACGGTGAGCGTCTGGAGCGGCCGTGGACCACTGCCGGAAGTAATTTTCCTCCGACTTGTGAAAATGCCTGTCTCGGCTGATGGACTGGCCATTCAGCCAGTTCAGAGACTAGAGCGGCGTCCCGCCCCCAGTCACTGACATGCAATGTTCTCTTTAAGCTGCGTGGCCGCTCAGCTCACAGGGAGTCCCGCTCACTGCCTCCAGCCACCCGCTCAGCCCGAGATGGCGAACCTATGACACGCATGTCAGCACTGACACGCCTAGCCAAAGTCGCTGACACATGGCCGCCATGTGGCCGCATCGGGAAAGGTATGCAGCCACATGCAAGCTCCAAGACAGCCCCGCGGCCTTACAGTGTGGCCCGACCCCACGTATTCCCTGCCCCACATACTGTTTAGACGCATCTACTGTGACGTCACCCGACACAGTAGCTGCGTACGGCCGTCCACTGGGGTGCCGTGCTCCAGCCCTGTGTTTCTCCTGCCTCCAGCCCTGTCTTGCTCCTGCCTCCAGCCCCGTCTTGCTCCTGCCCCCAGCCCTGTCTTCCTCCTGCCTCCAGCCCCATCTTCCTCCTGCCTCCAGCGTCGTCTCCTGGTGCCACAGCCCGCATCCTGGACCGCAGCAGTATTGTGAGTGTGGGGAGGGATGGGGGTCAGGGCATGGGTCAGGTCGGGTATTGTGTGCGTGTGTGTGGGGATGGGGTCAGGTAAGGTAGTGTGGGGGGATGGGGGTCAGGTAGGGTAGTGTATGGGGAGGGATGGGGTCAGCTGGGGTAGTGTGTGTGGAAGGATCAGGTAGGGTAGTGTATGGGGAGGGATGGAGGTCAGGTAGGGTATGGGGAGGGATGGAGTTCAGGTAGGGTAGTGTATGGGGAGGGATGGAGGTCAGATAGGGTAGTGTATGGGGAGGAATGGAGGTCAGGTAGTGCAGTATATGGGGAGGAACCAATGTTCCTGTGTCAAGTTTTCGATTTGCCCAACTTTGCCTGACCATTGATCAGCTCTCTTGACATTCCGCTCAGCTGTAGCTGAAGCTTAGAGGGAACATTGCTGACATGACGTGGACACACCAGAGATCCCCGAGCCGCAGGCACAGGTTTTGCTGCAATATAGTGGATATCACAGCAAAAATGCAAAATACACAGGGGTATTCATTGGCTCTATGGTGAGCCAGTTGTTATGGTCCGCTTCAAGAAGACTATAAACACTCCACCAACAGGATTGCCTGATGGTTGTGTACTATGCTCAGTTTATGGTGCTAACACAAATCAAATCTTTAAATAAAGAAAATGCAAGGAAATTTATTATGCTGCAGCTCCATACAGGTTGTTAATGTTACTCGTGTCGAGCATTTTTCAGTGCTTGAGCTCTTGGCTCCAGTAATGTACCCCATTAAAATCAATGGGAGACTTTAGCATTTAACCAGGTGCACCCTGCACGGCACAGTGGAGGGTGCCTGGTTCACCTTCAGGCTATGTTCACACTACGTAAGTTTCCGGCCGTAGCGCGTTCCGTGAATAAGCGGCCGGAGACTTACGTAGTTTGCGTATAATGGAAAGTATACGAAGTACGGCTGCACAGTTCACACTACGTACAAACTTACGCCCGGATCGTATGCGCCGGCGTAAAAAATGAACCAGACCATTGTTTGCGGACGAAAATGCCGTAACTTACGCCCGTAGCGTTGCATGCGGTCCCGTACGTAGTGGTGATTTCTTCATTTTTGGAGCTTTTTGTGCCGATCCAAAAGGTTCTGTGGGGTGTCCTAAATAGGGTATGAATACATTTCGGTAGGGGGCATGCAGACACACTATTTGTTCAGTCCAAATAATAAAACTTTACAGCTTTGTTTGCTGTGCTGTGATTAACAACTCGCTGAATTTTCATTTTCATGTTAATGGCCTAACCTTAAAATATCACTTTTAATCCTGGACAAACAAGTAGTTAGCAGCACTTAATTGCCTGTTTACCTTCCATTGTCTTCTATTATTTAGGGTTGTTTGATTAAGGGTAATCCTTTTGCTCAATCCAAAAGTAATTTCAGTTATCTCTTCCTATCTTCAGCCCAAGGGGGTTACGGTTACCTTAATGGGAACTGGATAAATTCTAATTCTAGTAATCTTTGCACTTTTCCTAATTTTCTCTATTTGTTGGTCTATACTGTGTAGCTGACTGCATGCACAGAGATCTTTCTTCTTAAATTCATTTTATAAAACCAGTTTAAAGAATCAATAAAAATGTCTTTACGTTTTCCAAAATGTCCTCTTTGTCTTCTACTTTTTGGCTGCCTCCCAGAGTTGAGCTATAAAAACTCCATTATAGCTTCATTAAAGGGGTAGTGCGGCGCTAAACAATTATTCACAAAATAACACACATTACAAAGTTATACAACTTTGTAATGTATGTTATGTATGTGAATGGCCCCCTTCCCCGTGTTTCCCCCCACCCACGCTAGACCCGGAAGTGTGGTGCATTATACTCACCGCATCCCGTGTCGACCCCCTTCCGCCATCTTGGGACAATGACGTAGGCTTCGGGAGGCCGGCCTAACCGCTCCATCCGCCCCTCATGCCGCCCCCCCCCCCCCTCTGCCGCGTCATAACTGTGCTTAGCCACGATTGGCTGAGCACAGTTATGCTCAGCCAATCGTGGCTGAGCTGCTGATGACGCGGCAGAGGGGGGCCGGCATGAGGGACAGATGGAGTGGTTCGGCCGGCCTCCCAAAGCCCACGTCATTGTCCCAAGATGGCGGACGGGGGTCGACACTAGATGCAGTGAGTATAATGCACCACACTTCCGGGTTTAGCGTGGGTGGGGGGAAACACAGGGAAGGGGGCCATTCACATACATAACATACATTACAAAGTTGTATATTGTTGTTATTGTTGTTGTTATTTTGTGAATTGTTTAGCGCCGCACTACCCCTTTAAGTTCTTTCTGATTAGGTTCTTGGTAATATGTCCTACTACATTGGGCCACTTTACCAGTTTTATAGACTCATTTGTTGTTGCATTCCCTTCCTTTCTTAAAAGAAAATCAATTGAAATACTTAAAGGTGACAAGTCATACTAAATTATACAGCATATATACATTATCGAGGACATTAGAAAGACCTACGCATTTATACGCTAGTCTTACCTAAATCCTTGCCCCAATGGCCCACACCTGATTTATTAAGGGGTACAGGCCTCTCAGTAAAGCCAATGAATCTGAGTCTGCCATGTGTGAGTCTCAGAAAGCTACATCTGCTCTGAGCTAGTGTAGATTTTCTCCATGATGAGCAGCATTAAAAGATGCTGCACAACTATAACAGTACCAAGACCAAATCACAAAAAACACTTTGAAACCAAAACTAATAATATGATTTTAACAGGGCAAATTAATCTCTCAAGGACAAAGGCAATTGTAACTTTAAATGGGCTCTGTCGTTTCAAGCAACTTTTCCTCAATATGATTCAACATATTGGTCAATACATTTACCAGAAATGACTACTTGCCTCAGAAAAAAGACCTAAACTCTTGGCCACTATGTGTCTCCTTTTCCAGCAATCTGCTGTCCACTTATTGTCAGGGATATTCAGGATAAAGGTGTCCAATCACTGTGGCAGGGTGAAAGAAAGGATTTACCCCCTCTTGGCGCTGAGCAGCGAATACAGATGGAAGCAGATGTTGGTACTTCTGTTAAAGTACATTTAATATCTCAAATAAAACAACGCGTTTCGGGGTACAGGGACCCTTTTATCAAGATGAAAGAGACGTCACTTTCACGTCTCTTTCAACTAGATAAAGGGTCCCTCCTTTTGTCTCCCATCATGCCTGGACAGCTAAAGCTTTGGATTTGGCTGTCCAGGCATGATGGGAAATGTAGTTTTGCAACAGCTGGCGGGCCGCAGTTTGGAAACCCATGTTATAAAACAAGGTAATACTTTAGACCTGACAAGATGGTCAAATCCAACCAAGCCAAACCAGTCTATTCAAGGCTGCCAGGCAGTCAGGTGGCCACCCATAGAGTCTGTACGCAGTGCTAAAATCTTTTTATAGACCATGATTACATGGACCCGGTGTAGCAGGCCAGATTAACCCCCGTTCAGATTATACCCGGGTATAAAATGGCCTAGGCCAGAGTATACCCCGGGGTATAAATAGCCTAGCCCAGAGTATACCCCGGGGTATAAAATAGCCTAGGCCAAACTATACCCCTCCAGGCCAGAATATACTCCGGGGTATAAAATGGCCTAGGCCAGAGTATACCCCGGGGTATAAAATAGCCTAGGTCGGAGTATACCCTGGTGTGTAAAATAGCCTAGACCAAACTATACCCCGGGGTGTAACATAGCCTACACCAGAGTATACCCATCCAGACCAGAATATATCCATCTATAATCTAACCAGGCCACAGTATACCCCTGGGGATAAACCCTACACCTGGCCCAGGCCACAGTATACACCAGGGCATATATTTTCATACCCAGGGATGTAATATAGCCTATACAATAAACCTGGGGACAGTCTTGCACAGGCCATAATATACCCCGCCAGACTATATCCCTCCAAGTTATCATGTCACTGTTTTTCTCAGTTCTGACCCAGGCCACAGTATACCCCAGGGCATATATTCTATACCTGGGGGTGTAAAGTAGCCTAAACCAGAATAAATCCCTCCAGGTCATAATGTTATCACTTCACTATGCAGATATTTTTTTTTTAATTATACTTGGACACACAACTGCTTCCTCTTGTTGAGAAATACAGTACATTGAACTGGCAGTAGGTGGTGTTGTCCCATCACTGCATCATCTGCACTATTTAAGCAGGTGGAGGTTTTTATGGGCTGTTCAAAATTATACAGTTGTTGCGCAAAATCATCATTAGACGCAAGTGCCTTGAAACATCTTGCAAAATTTATTGCTCAATTTATGCGTTTTTTGCTGTCCGTTTACGAATCCCGCCTCCTTCACTGAGTGGCCCTGAGACGTAGCATCTCGGGCCGCGTCAGACACCCGGAAGCAGGCGTGAAACGGGCACCGGAGCACCATGATGCGGGACCCGTCGCTGGAACGAGCTCCTGCGCACCGGCGGCGGCGGAGCTCCTGCAATACAGACCTCCCCTGTGCCTGATCTCCCGGTGGCCTCCCGCCCCCCCGTCCAAAGCTCCCCCCGTGAGTATGCTGCCCCACGACCTCCCGGCTGCACAATCTCCCGGCCCGCGCGCCCGGAGTGAGTGAGTGCAGCCCCCTCCCCCAGCGCGTTCTCCTGATGTCTGCCCGCGGTCCCCCGCCCCCCTCTCAGTAGAGCCCACGGCATCTCCCCGCGGCCCGACCACCATGAATCTGCCCCCCACCCTGCAGCTCACCCGGTGACTGCAGACCCCCCCCCCCCCCCCCCGGGATTAGGCATGTTGAATTTGAGGATAAGCCATTCACATAGTGGGCAGTAGGTGTTAGAATCTGCATTTATTAGCATTCAAGCCAGTTTGGTTTCATCATTCCCAAGTTGGATATTGTTAAAATGAACTACAATACCAAATAGAGTTTGCAAATGTTCTAATAAGAATTTGGTTTTCAGCAATTGGTTTTCAGGTGTATTTTACTAACCATTAATGCCAGGGCTATTGCTATCTAAAGTGATTTATCATTGTGGCTGGTTTACTATGTACTACTGAAATAAAAAAAAAAAAAACACCTGAATTTAACACTGAGAGAGTACAACAAGTAGAACTCAACATCTTCACAATATTCTATTTTATTTCTATTCCACTACAAGAAGCAAGAGGTATGCTTAGGAAGGATCATGGCTGCTCTTTAAACTCTCCTAGGCATTGATGAAAGGAAAGATCTTGTTACCTCCTGATCTGGACAGATTTTGTTTTCATCAGCTAGAAACCCTAGCTTTTGAGTGTCTTCAGTTCCTGTCTGTCTGTCCGTCTGTGCAGTTTGCAGTGTGTAATACTTGGAGTCTCCTGGGATCTAGGGAACAAGGTCTCTTCTATAAAGATGAAGTAAGATGCACTCATGCAGATCAAGGATTTATTTTTATATTCTATTCTCCTTCCTTTGAGGTGAAGTAGGGTCAAGTTGTCTTTCCTTGTCCATTTCCCTGGTGGATTTAAGTTGAGAAGGCTGACAAATCTGGAGAACATTCCTGAATATAAGAAACCTGTTGTTCTACCTTGATAAAAAAAACAAAAACTACTAAAATGTAATAATCACAAGTAGTTTTTTAAAATAATTTTTTTAAACTAGCGAACTATTTCATTTAACTGTTTGTTCTTTGTTGCCAACATATCCAATAAAGTACAACTTTTACTGCAAAATACAAAACTTTTTGTAAAAAAAACATCCACACAAATAGTGATTTCCCTGCAGATTTCTGTGGGGAAGAAGACAAGGTATATATCCTCTAAATTTTCTTCCCTAAAAGAGAAAATACAATTTTGAAGGAAAAGAAGAGAGGGCCAGGCTAGATGTAACTCCCTTTCAAGCTGTTAATATGAGGAGAGTGAACTGAAGAAGAACGTGACAGAAAATACATCATCAAAACTATCATATGTCTCACTCAAACAGCTGGAGAGACAGAATATCAGCATGGAGTTCAATGAGAGTTACAATATAGTACTGCAGTCTGTGAGACAGATTGTGCACCTCTAAAAATTAGGACTGTATCCTGTGACACAGAGTCTGTCTAGTGGGACAAAGCCTTTTCAGGTTATATATGTTTATGTAGACCACATAAGTTGGCTGTATTTCGCTTGAAAATTCTGTAAAGTTGCCTTGTGTGAACAGATCGGTTCCACTCTTGGTTCACAACATGTAGACACCTCAGAAGCTCGGTTCAGCTCAGCCGTGTCATCTCTGAGGCACAGGAAGAGGTCGCTTTGCGGTCTCTTCCAGGCAACATGCTTCATCTTCTTTTCCTACCTGCTGGGAAATGTTAATTTAAAAAAATGCGCAAGTGTGACTGCAGGGGTCCCGATCGCAGTCTTGGACATGGCATAGCATTGTACAGTGTCTGCAACCTAAGTATGGCATGTAAAAGTCCCCCAGGGGACTTAAAATGTGTGAGGAAAAAAAAGTAAAAAAGTTTTTATAAATACCCCAAAGCCCCGCCCCCAATAAAAGTTAAAATCACCCTCCTTTCCCATTATATAAATCAAACATATAAAAATAAATAAATAAACATATTATAAAATATAACAATCCTCATCGCGAACGGTGTAAACGAAAAAGCGCCAGGATAGGATTACAGATTTTTTGTTACGTTATATATTTAAAAAATGTATTAAAAAGTGATCAAAATGTCAGAGCTACAAAAATATGGTATTAATAACAGCCCCGTAGGTGAAAAACTAAAACCGTTATAAGCGTCACAAAAGGACCACTTAATTAATAATTATTGCAAAAAAAGGATTTCATAGAAAAAAAAAAATAGAACATTAGGGAATCTGTGTAAACCTGCATATGGTTGTGTTCGGACTGACCTATAGAGTAATAGTATCATGTCACTTTTACCGTAGAGTGCATTACGTAGATACAGGAATCCCCCAAAAGTTACAATATTGCATTCTTTTTTACGATTTCACCAATTTATATAATAATAATAATAATGCTTTTATTTGTATAGCGCACACAGATTCCGCAGCACTTTAAATAGTTTCGCCAATTATTGTTCCCTGTCCCCAATAGGGCTCACAATCTAAATCCACCTATCTGTATGTTTTGGGTGTGGGAGGAAACTGGAGTACCCGGAGGAAACCCACGCAAACACGGAGAGAACATACAAACTCTTTGCAGATGTTGCCCTTGGTGGAACCCAGGACCCCAGCGCTGCAAGGCTACAGTGCTAACCACTGAGCCACCATGCTGCCATATCTTCATAAATAATATATTTGGGATTCCATTATACATGTTATGGTAGAATGAAAGATGCCAATACAAAGTACAACTATTCCTGTAAAAAACAAGCCCCCACATGGCCCTGTAGATAGAAAAATGAAAGTGCTAGAGTTCTTAGAAGGGGAGGAGGAAAAAACAAACAAAAAAAACACAAAAATGAAAATTTGCGCAGTCCATTGGATCATTTTGGGCTTGGTCCTCAAAGGGTTAAACTTGTAGGGCGCAAGTTAAATATTCTTGCAAATTAGATTCATTTAGCAAACTTGTCTCCTTCTTCTGATATGCCTGTGCTTTTCCTCCCTTGTTGACAGCTCGTTGTCTAGGTTACCGACCACCACTCTGCCTCAGAGGTAATGATCTGGCTGGTAACCTAGACAACAAGCTGTAAATAAAGGGAGGGAAATAACAGCATATCAGGAGAAGGAGACAATTTTTTTAAATTAACATTTAACTTGAGCAAGTTGGTTGAGATGAGAATATCTTAGAAAGCTCATACATGTGTCACAGTTTTGACAACAGAAAGGACAAAGGTTTGGTGTACCAGCCATGGTATGTCTGGGTCAATGTGCATACACTGTAATTAATGCTGACTGCCATCTGCTGGCGATGGAGAGCATTACCTGGGAGATATTCACCTTCCCCAGCAGATGGCAGTCAGCATTACAAATAACACCAGCCCCAATGCAGGGACTGGGGAAGGAAAAAGAGCTCCAGCCACATAACTGCTTGCTGGAGAAATCCTGTCTTGTTGTGACTACTGAAAGAAAGCTGTCATAAAAGGTGTGCATTTATGCACCCTAATGTATGTATCAGTGTGAATGTATGTACTGGTATGTGCATGTGTTGCAGTGTGTGAATGTATTTACAGGTGTCACCGTGTGAATGTCTGTGTATGAATGTGTGTATGCATGTGTCATAGTGTGTGTACTTGTGTATATGTATGTATGTGTATACTATATATATTTGTGTGGTGTTATCAATTAAATGATTAGCACAGTGAATCTCTATGTATAGTGTAGTATATAGTGTGTGGTATATAGGAACTTCAGACAGTCATCCTAGATGAAGTGTGAATTTATTCAATTCACCATTGTTCTTGGCCTAATGTTTATGGAGACTCCTTATCTGAGCTACCTGTCAGCTGGATGTTTTATAACTGTGTTTGTGAGTAGGGATGGTCTGAACCGAGTTCGGTTCGGGTTCGTACGAACCCGAACCCTCGGTAATGGTTCCCGCTGTCTGCCTACTCTGTGGAGCGGGTTGTATCGTCTGTATCTGACTTAGCTTTGTATCTTGTATTATATTTTTCTTGCTTTTATCACTTAAAGGGGTACTCCCCCAAGAGCTAAACAAATGAAATGCTCCCAAACCTAGCTAGTCTTACTCACCAAGTCCCCCTGAGTATTTTGAGACGTCTCCCATCTTTCTAGCTGCTGCCGTTCCTGAGTTACAAGTTTTCCTAAAAGCCGATCTGTATCCAAGATAGGAAACTACATTTCCCATCATGCAATGCTTCTGCCTGATGATGGCGATGTAGCAGAGCTGAAACAATGAAGGAGATGATGACAGTGTAGCAGAGCTGAGCTGGCGGTGACGGTGTAGCAGAGCTGAGTTGGCGGTGACGGCGTAGCAGAGCTGAGTTGGCGGTGACGCCGTAGCAGAGCTGAGTTGGCGGTGCCGACGTAGCAGAGCTGAGTTGGCGGTGCTGGCGTAGCAGAGCTGAGTTGGCGGTGCCGGCGTAGCAGAGCTGAGTTGGCGGTGTCGGCGTAGCAGAGCTGACTTGGCGGTGCCGGCGTAGCAGAGCTGAGTTGGCGGTGACGCCGTAGCAGAGCTGAGTCGGCGGTGCCGACGTAGCAGAGCTGAGTCGGCGGTGCCGGCGTAGCAGAGCTGAGTTGGCGGTGTCGGCATAGCAGAGCTGAGTTGGCGGTGTCGGCGTAGCAGAGCTGAGTTGGCGGTGTCGGCGTAGCAGAGCTGAGTTGGCGGTGCCGGCGTAGCAGAGCTGAGTGGAGCGGAGCTAGTCGTGGGCGATTGCGGGGGAGGGTGGAGCTAGTCGCGGGCGATTGCGGGGGGCGGAGCAAGTCGCGGGCGATTGCGGGGGCGGAGCTAGTCGCGGGCGATTGCGGGGGCGGAGCTCGGCGCGGGGGCGGAGCTTGGCGCGGGCGGTTGCGGGGGCGGAGCTTGCCGCGGGGGGGGGGGGGTTGCCGCGGGTGAGTGCGGAGGCTATGCTGCGGGTGAGTGAGGGATGCCACGGTTGATGGGGGGCGCTGTGTGCTGCGGGTGAGTGCTGGACGGTGCGCCGGGAGGCTCTGGACACAGGGGGTGAGCTCTGGGCTGGGGGTGACCGGGTGGCTGCTGTTAGAGAGGGAGACAGTGATAGCTGCGCTGATCACTGTCTCCCTCTGTAACAGCAGCCACCCCATCAGTGTTTTCAGTCACTTCACTGTGCTGGGACTGAGGACACGTGATGCCGACACGGAGGGTGGGGGCCAGGAGCAGGGAGCGTGTCGGTGTGGACTGAGGTCTGATGATTCTATGCAATCCCTGGGGGTGAATGCAGCTGGATAACAGCAAAACTGTGCAGAATCGATAATAACTGTATATTGGCAAGATGGAAAGCTACGGGTGGGTAGCGTATTAATGCAAAAATAATTTTGGGGGGAATACCCCTTCAAGTAAACTTTATTCACTTCTTATTGTGTATGGACATATTTATTCCCGAATCTTAGAAACTACTATAAGGGTGCGTTCACACCTACAGGATCTGCAGCAGATCTGCAGCAGATTTGATGCTGTGTTCAGTTATTTAAATGAAATCTGCTGCAGAAAATCAGCTGCAGATCCTGTAGGTGTGAACGCACCATAAAACAGTTTCATTCAGATTATGTATGTTTATGTATGCATATCTGTGTGTGTGAATGGTTTGTAAGAATTGTGGTCCTATAATTCAAATTTGTCAGTGAAAGAAAGTATAGGGATGGGTCTGCTTTTTTCTATTACCCAAAATGGTACAAAAATAGAATAGAACAGATGTAAAACCCAAAGTGCTCCTCCCACCCCCTTTACAGTAGTTGATGGGCTGCTCTGTATGTACAGCAGCCAGTTGTCAATCACTGTAGAGAGGGGTGAGCAGACACAGGGAGAGGTGTTTTCTGACATTTTAGCTAACAGGAAAGCAGACCTGTCCCCCCATACTATGCTTCTAAAACAGAATACAATAGCATTGTCTATTGACAGGTCTGCTTGGAGGCAATGTAAACATAGACAGAATCGACTGAAGCACCCGCAGAGCTCCACGGCACTGTATTACTGTCATTTAAAAAACTTCTGACATAACTTCTGACATATTATTAAAGCCAAAATAAAAGCCTGGGTGCACGCTCACAAGGGCTGAACAAACAGCCATAGATATGTCCACAAATCCAACAGATAGCAGCACTTTGAAGTGAAAAAAATCTTGCATGTTTATCAAACCAATGTGAGCTAGATGCAACATTTCAATCTTTCGATCAGGTCTTTTTTGAAATAGTAAATTCAGTGGCATAGCTATCATGGAGGCAGACCATGCAACTGCTACAGGGCCCATGCAGCAGGGGAACCTTGGGCCCCCTGATAAAATTTACTCTGCCTCCATGGTAGCTACGGCTCACAGTACCCATTGGCAGGGCTCCTACCCTGCCAGACTCTCATGTGGCTGGAGGCAGCATTGCACCTCCAGCCACAAGAGCCCCCTCCCTGATACACATATACACTTGACCCACCACAGTCCCTCAGCGTTGCTTTCTCCCAGCTCCCCTGTCTGCCAATGACGCCACTTGTGCGCCAGGGATCTAGAAGAAGGGAATGCCACAGGATTGCGCCGAGTGACTGAGCATGGACGGGCCATACACGATTCATGAGGCCCCGTGAATCGTATGTCTCAGAAGTAAATGCAGTTCCACTGCAGATGTGAACCTAGCCTAACATTTATCATTATTACATTCACACATATAAAGTTTCATGCGATTCCAATCACTCCTTCTTAGCGCATTATTTTTTTTTCATGAATGTATATCTGGTATGTTTTTTTAGAAGTAAAAGCTGAGCTGTTTTTCAGCGGCAATTACATCCTGTCACATAGAATGATAAAAATACATATTATCATTAATTACCTCGCTCACCTCCAACCTAGTTTCCACAAGACGCTCTCACATAAGATTTTCCTGCACAGTATATAATATTGTCATACACATGTAGGATGGTGACTCACTCTCACGCTGTTTAACAATGTGGCTGCATTTTGATCCCCCAGATTCCCACTAATTGATGCCACCCTCATCATTTGCTTAATTTATCATGTTGGACTTAAGATGTGAGCGCTGACAGAAGGGAACAGATGTATCAGAGATCAGCATATAGAGCAAATCTGGAGATTTAACCCTATACAGTAGGCAAACATATAAGACGAATCCCATCTACACAACCACAGAAAGATTTTTTTTTTTTAAGTTTAATTTTTAGTCTATGTTAACACACAGTATTTTTGCTCAGGCCCCCTTCACACGTCCGGAAAAACCATCCGGATTTCCTATCAGGAAATCCGGACGGATTTCCGGACCCATAGACTTTAATTGGTCACGGACACCCTTCCGGATTTTTCCGGAAGGGTGTCCGTTCCGGAAAATATATCCGGAAAAAATAGGACATGTCCTATTTTTGTCCGGAATTCCGTTCCGTACGCCCCCATAGAAGGCTATGGGGGCGCCGGAATCACGGGCACTTTCCTGATGTACATCAGGAAAGTGCCCGTGATTCCGGATGGTTGACAGCCCGCCGGCACCCCCGCTGCCCGAACGCCGCGCCGCCACCACCCAAGGGATCCCTGCACCCGGACATCAGCTGCCGCCGCCCGGTGACCCCGCAGCGCCGCATCGCATCACCCCGCCGCCCGATGACCCCGCGCCGTATCGCATCACGCCGCCGCCCGCTGACCCCGCATCGCATCACCCCGCCGCCCGCTGACCCCGCATCGCATTACCCTGCCGCGCCGCATCGCCCCGCCGCCGTATCGCATCACCCCGCCGCTGCCGCCCGATGACCCCGCCGCCGCATGACATCACCCCGCCGATGACCCCGCCGCATCGCATCATCCCGCCGCCGCCGCCCGATGACCGCGTCGCATCGCATCACCCCGCCGCCACCCCGACCTCTGTTCCCCTCCCTCTCCGAGTCCGCAGCAGCTTGCACCCGCCCGCCCGGGACTCCCACCAGCTGCCGCCGCTGTTCTTCCGCCGCCGACAGGTGAGATACACAGCCCTCTCCCCCCCAATACTAAAACTCCCAACATGTCCTGCTAACAGGCCATGATGGGAGTTGTACTTCTGCAGCCTGTGGCCATCCAGGTTGCAGGAGTACAACTCTCATCATGTCCCTGTTGACAGGTCATGATGGGAGTTGTACTTCTGCAGCCTGTGGCCATCTAGGTTGCAGAAGTACAACTCTCATCATGCCCCTGTTGGAAACACTTTTTTTTTACTCATCAGGAAATCCTGAAGGTTTTTCCTGATGATTTCCTGATGGTAAAAACGGATTACTGTCAGGAAATCCTGATACTATCCTGATGACATTTGAGGTCTCCTGATCAGGATTTCCTGACAGTAAAAACTGACACGGACGTGTGAATGGGGCCTCAGTATTTTGGTCAGTATTTTGCAACCAAAACCAGGAGTGGATTGAAAACACGGAAAGGCTATGTTCACACACTGTTGAAATTGAGTTGATGGCCGCCATTTAAGGGCAAATAGCGGCCATTATTTCAAAACAATAATGGACATTTTTTGCCATTAAATGACGGCCATCAACTCGATTTCAACAGTGTGTAAACATAGCCTTTCCGTGTTTTCAATCCACTACTGGTTTTGGTTGCAAAATACTGACCAAAAATACTGTGTGGAAACATAGCCTAAACCTGCAGTAAAAACTTCATATTAAGGCTATGTTCACACTTTGTAAGACACTGGCCAGGGTTTTATTGAATAGCGGCTGCAGGGGTTCATTGAAAAGCAGCTGCAGAAAAATGATATGTCAGTTTCTTGTGGCGCCGCTAGGGATCCTGGCCGGAGCGTATACTATAGGGGACATGTATGAAAAGGCGTAAATGCCTTTTTTAGGCGCAGATGGGGCAAATCGGCGTAAAAATATTTGCAAATGGTATTTTTGCGAATATTTTTTTCGCATCTGCCCCATCTGCGCCACATTCGCCAGTGTAGCGGAGAGGGGGGAGATACGGGGGGGGGGGGGGGACTGCACGCAGAGGGGGCACGGCCTCTGCGTGCGCCACATCACTTTTTTTCAGTGAAAAAATTATACTAAAACCTACGCTAGGTTTAAAAATTTTCGTACAGAGAGGCTCCGTGCGATCGGAATTTATGTAGAGGCAATGCGCCTCTACATAAATCCCCTGAGCTCCGGAGCTGTGGGGACATTTGTAAGCCCGGCAAAAAAATGCCGGACTTCATAAATGTCCCCCCATGTGTATACACTCCGGCCGGGATTTTTTAGATGTCAGCACTACGTAAGTTCCATAGTAATCATGGCCGTTATTACAACGGCTGTGATTACTACGGAACTTATGTAGTGGGGACATGGCCTTAAGAGATGTTCCAGCCAATAATGATTGATGACCTATTCTCAGGATAGGCCTTTGATTGACCAGGACTCAGGGCACAGTAATCCAATATTTCAAATGAACAGCACAGGTAGACAATATGCAAAATGTTGGGAATGGAGTGCTCGCCTCACCGGATAGGACCCCTCCGTCCGGACACAAATCCAAAAGAAACAACTGAAGACAGCACCTCTCAGTGAAAAAATGTGATGTCTTTATTCACATCCTACTTGCGCAAAGTTTCGGCTGGTTCTCAGCCTTGAGAAAGGCTGAGAACCAGCCGAAACGTCGCGCAAGTAGGATGTGAATAAAGACATCACATTTTTTCACTGAGAGGTGCTGTCTTCAGTTGTTTCTTCAGGGCACAGTAAGTCAGCAAGTCACCTAAAACAGAGAAGAATGCAAAATGCTGTGCATTAGAAACAGGTTGCTGCCACACATTATGACACACAATTGTCACAACTCAAAAGGTTAAGGTTGCGTTCACACATACAGTATCTGCAGCAGATTTGATGGCCTAGAATTGATTTGCTTTGAATCTGCAGCTTCAAATCTGCGCCAACAAATCTGCTGCAGATCCTGTACGTGTAAACGCAACCGGAGGCTGGGTTCACACTACGTATATTTCAGTCAGTATTGTGGTCCTCATATTGCAACCAAAACCAGGAGTGGATAGAAAACACAGAAAGGATCTGTTCACACAATGTTGAAATTGAGTGGATGGCCGCCATATAACAGTAAATAACGGCCATTATTTCAATATAACAGCCGTTGTTTTAAAATAACAGCAAATATTTGCCATTAAATGGCGGCCATCCACTCAATTTCAACATTGTGTGAACAGAGCCTTTCTGTGTTTTTAATCCACTCCTGGTTTTGGTTGCAATATTGACTGAAATATACTGACTGAAATATACATATACTGACTGAAATATACATAGTGTGAATGCAGCCTTAAGTCAGAAGGATCTTTCCTTCTGACTCATCTCCATCAAAGAGAAGACAACTGGGGATAGATCCGATGTAGTTTGGAGGGGACATAATACCAGCGCGTAAGAAGTTTGTATCTTGTCTCCTGGAATTTAGTAGAGATGGCAATTTGTGTGTTATTTCTAGCAATTTGCTTTACTGCATGGTAGAGAGGGCAAATCCCAAGTCATCCTGCCAGGTGGAAACATAAGGAGGTCAGAGAGTGTATGACAAATGGGTCCAGAGTAGAGATGAGTGAACCTTGAGCATGCTCAAGTCCATCCGAACCCGATTGTTCGGCATTTGATTAGCGGGGGCTGCTGAAGTTGGATAAAGCTCTAAGGTTGTCTGGAAAACATGGATACAGCCAATGACTATATCCATGTTTTCCACATAGCCTTAGGGCTTTATCCAACTTCAGCAGCCACCGCTAATCAAATACTGAACCATCGGGTTCAGATGGACTCGAGCATGCTCCAGGTTCGCTCATCTCTAGTCCAGAGCTGTTGTTTTCCTAGAATGTGGAAAAGGGGATATATGCTCATTAGAAAAAAAGTTTAGTGCAGGTCGCCAAGGTTGGGCCTATAGTAGGGTGAGATTTTAGGAATGGGTATGATTAGGACTTATACAGAGCAGGGAGTTTAGAGAAAGCACTGTAAACAATTGTTCCAATCTTATCCCTTGTTTTGTGGCTATATGTCGACACCAGTCCAGAACCCTCTGTAGGAGAGAGGCGCTGTAATAGTGCTTATGGTCAGGGAGTCCTACATCCCAAGCACTTTTGGTTAGAAACAATAAGCAGAGTGAAAGCCTAACTGGCTTACCCGCCACCAGGGGAGTAGCTAGGATTCATAGGGCCCCATAGCAAAAGACTGTATGGGGCCCCCCTCCCCTACACACTATAATATATATATATATATATATATATATATATATATATATATATATACTCGATGTGGCCAAAAACAAAATTCTCTTGTGGCCAGAGGCAGAATCCTGCGTGCAGCCACAACAGTGAATGGCAGAGGGGAAAGCCAATATCTGCTTGTTCTGTCCATCCACTGTATATAACTATAACAGCCTATTAGGAGCCTCATGGTTATATACATAGGTGCAGGAGCAGACTACCTTTTGCTTAACCCCTTATGTACTGCAGTGTGTAAGTGACCCAGTGTTCTCTTACATGCTGCAACACAGAAAGGGTTAATACAGAAGAAAATTAGCTCTCTCCTTCACTTCTTCTGCACTGATAACCCCTGACCTCTGCAGGAGCTCAGAGAACAGAGGTTATCAGAGTAGTGAGGCATAGAGCTAATTGCCTTTAACAAATTAACCCTCGTTTGTGTTACAGCTAGAGATGAGCGAACCTCGAGCATGCTCGAGTCCATCCGAACCCGAACTTTCGGCATTTGATTAGCGGTGGCTGCTGAAGTTGGATAGAGCCCTAAGGCTATTTGGAAAACATGGATATAGTCATTGGCTGTATCCATGTTTTCCAGACAACCTTAGAGCTTTATCCAACTTTAGCAGCCCCCGCTAATCAAATGCCGATCGTTCGCTCATCTCTAGTTACAGCATGTAAGAGAACACTGGGTCACTTACACACTGCAGTACATAAGGGGTTAAGCAAAAGGACAGAGGAGGCTCTTATCTTAGCTGTGCATCCCCGGGCTCCCTCCCTCCACAGGCCCCATAGCAACTGCCTTCCCTGCCTCTATGGTAGCTACGCCACTGCCCGCCACTTACGGTACACTACATAAAAAAATGAAGAAGCGAGGGCAATCGGGAGCATCTAAAGATTCCGTGGGAGGACAGTAATTTCATAAATGGTTCGGCAGATGTGCCGAACCATTGTGGTTTTGTGGTAAGAGGTGGCAGGTCATTACGTACATAAAGAGAAGCCAAATTCCTTGGTATCCATACCCCTAAGTATGGACGGAGCAGTTTTTGCCTCATCCTGCATGATTCTGCCACTGCAGGATGAGGGGAAGACTTTTCCGTGCAGAGGACCAATTAAAGGCAAACCTTGGATTACTCACCAGTCACAGACCTAATTTGATGTGTACCTATATAGCCACTGTCTGAATCAGGTTACCGGAAGAGTGAGTACACTGTCTCAAGCGGTCCTCTTTCACACCCATTCGCTTGATGTATTGTGGTCCTTTTTTTGAACTGCCATCCAGTTCCCAAGCACCATCCCTGCATGAAGCACTGGGGAGGGGGGGGGGGCAGTTGGCCCCCAGTGTGATGATATTCCCTTTTCACCTCTGTGATCTAGCTCCATTGATTCTAATAGAGCCATGTCACAGAGGGGAGGGGGGTTCACCACACTGGGGGCCGGCAGGACCACCCCCAGTGCTTCATGGCTGGCTGGTGTTTAGGAATAGACCAGCATCATGCACAGGAAAAAAAGGACTGCACGACCAGCATCCCAGTGCCAACGCCAGTCTGGTAATGTAAAAAGCCTATAGTGATGTACCTAGTGGTACATTCACTTTAAATAATTAGTTTTATAAAATATTTTAGAAGAAAATTCCTGATGTAGAAGATCTGATGATCCATGTATGGTTATCAAATTGCACTGGAAAAAGTTGCAGTGTAAGTGTCAGGCTGGGACCCAGGGACACAGGACAAGTGAAGCCCCAGCGCTAGCACCTGTCCTGCTGTCTCTGCCTTTTAAAGTGATCGCCTCCTCAGCAAGCTGGTCCCAACTTGAAGACTGATCGCTGTGCTAATATAAGTGAAACACAAGACAAAGATAAGACAAAACAAACAAAATAATTGCAGGGTCAACTAGCCTGGTCGGTAACAATTGGTCGTCGCAGTACAGAATCGGAAGTCGGTTGAATAGTCAGAAAGTCAAGCTAAAATGAGGGAAGTATTTTTACGGAGGCTGAAGTCCCAGCCCCAGGCATGATTGGGGTAGATATTCCAGCCCCCAGAGTATAACAAAGCTGACTGGCGGTGCTAGCCGCCAGTCAATACATCCCAATAGTCAACACGTGTGCCGATTGGCTGGGGACGGTGAGGCCCTGGCCCCAGCTATAAATCAGGACGCTTGCTGGCGTGCCCCCAGCAACCAGGCTGGTAGTTATGAACGCTATTGACACTTGCAGGAGGCCAGCTGTTTTTGTGCTTGTTTGGCGCCAAATAACTTAAACTTAAATTATGACCATAATTTGCAAAGAATTGTCATTTGCTACTAAAATGACGGTTAGAAATATTTTCCTGTTGTGGTAACTTAGCCTAATAGTGTTTGTTCGCTACTTTATCATTATTTTAGCTACATTCCTCAATGATCTGTGCTCCTCTGACCTCTTTTTCTTGTGACCTCACACGTCACTACTAGTTAAACAGTTTTTCTGGTTCAGATTAACAAATCATACATGTATTTTTTGCCGGAGTTCAGTAGATGTACACAGGCGAGTTTTGACGTTTCATTAACAGATGGAGGTCTTTATTAAAGCATCTGTTGCTTATGGTGACAATCCAGGAGCACCAGAAACATTTAGCTTGAGAAAGCATATGGGCAGAGACATTTGGTGCCAAGCAAACTCCCCCAGTATTTATGGAACTGAGTAAACCGCAAACTGCATTACTGAACACTATGGATGAAATTTTTACTTTATGTATGTATATTATAAGAAGCAGTGTAAAAATACACTGTACTGTACACTGTGATTCACATGCATATGGTTCCTATATAGTAAATGGTGTTTTTACTACATGATTATAAAATACAGACGCATGACTGACGGTAATTTATATTTTACCAAACAGTCCTAAACCAGGAGTGGGCTGTTTTTCTGTAAGGGCCCTTTAGTAGTTATATTTAGCCGCCACTATAGTACACGTGCCTTGCACAGAGCCGTAATAGTAAGGCCAGAGGAAGTGGGTGTACCTGAGTAACAGCTGTCCCACACAGCACAGTGCTGTTGTCTTCCCTTTCCTGTAAAACGCCACTTTTAGATTCAAGAAGGATTGTTTAAACTGCAAATTGGTGAGTGCCACTTATTTCTTTCTTTTGAAGATTGGTGAGTGCCACTTGTTTCTTCCTTCTGCAAATTGGTTTGTGCCATTTATTTCTTTCAATCTCAAAGAACAGCCCCTTTAAATGTTTTTCATAAATAAAGTGCAAGTTAAAGGGGCTGTCCAGGCTGCTTTCCTCCAGGAACAGCACCTCTCCTATCCTCAGTTTAGTGTGAGTTTTGCAGCTTAGTTCCATTAAAGTGAATAAAGCTGAATTGCAATACCACACACAACCTGAGGACTGGGGTGGTGCTGTTTTTGCAAGAAAGTAGACATTTTGCAGTCTTTAGGTTATTTTCCCACACAGTATTTTGTTCAGTATTTTGCAACCAAAACCAGGAGTGGATTGAAAACACAGAAAGGCTATGCTCATACACTGCTGATATTAAGTGGATGGCTGTCATTTAATGGCAAATAATGGCGTTATTTCAAAACAGTGACCGTTATTTGCCATTAAATGGCCGCCATCCACTCAATTTTAACAGTGTGTGAACATAGCCTTTCTGTACTTTCAATTCACTCCTGGTTTTGGTTGCAAAATACTGAACAAAATACTGTGTGGGAACATAGCCTTATACTTATTTACTCCTGTTTTTACAAATTTCTATCTAAGAGCTGAATCCAACGCTACCATTATAAACTACACAAGCCAAGGACAAAAGTCACTTTATTAAGAATGACACCTTGGTCTATCACAGATCATTTCCAGGAGCAGCCCAGGAGCACTGAATCCATGAATACTTCATACCATATAAAACACAAAGACTCCATGACCTCTAGCCAATCTGCTGGTGTGCTCCATGAATTATATAATGGATTTTTCCTATGGATTAGCAATATGTCATATGTCTGTCAGGTGGACCTTGACATCTAGGTGCAGACAATAATGATGTCATTGTAGATAAATGGATTTTTCTTTATAAATATGTGTCAGAAGAAAGCAATCATATTTCAAAATAACATCTATTCTAAATCTTCTCCTGGTATGTGTCTTTTTTACTACACTAAATTTAGTAGGAGTCACTATGCACATGTATCATAAAGTAATGGAATAATAAAGCCTTTATGATTGGAAGCCTTTACAAATATCCAGCCATTTCTGTCTATGCTGCCATATAGCAGAACTAATGTATCCTGTTCAGATATGAAAAATGAGTAGACACTCACCCACAGAAAAAAAAAGATTCTTACACAGATTCTTAGACTCCCTTCAAATTTCAGTGGCAGTTTTTACAGTCAGAAAACACTGATCAGGAAGCATTTCAATAGGCTTCAGAATTATAAAAAAAAATCTACATACTCACTTGCTGCAGAGTGCATCGATGTTTCCAGCCTGCCTCTCCCTCTGTCTTCCGGCTCTGCAAGCACACAAGTGACATCACTCGTGCGCCGCAGCACTGGGGACAGAGTGCGGCCTTTTGTGGCTAGAGGCATAATGCCTTGACTAGGCCATCAACAACGCTGCATTTAACTGTGTGCGCTCCTAATTAGGAGCGCATACAGATAAAGAGCCAGCATCAGCACTCGGTGGCACTTGCCTGAGTGCTGGTGCTGCACTGAGCTGTTAAGCAGTGCATCAACAATTTCCAGACGGTTTCCAGATGTGCATCTGGAGCTATCCGGATTATAAAACAATTATAAGACAGGTCCTTTAATCTACAGGCCTATTTTCCTTCAGGAAAAATCTTAAAGGGTTTTTGTGCCCAATAGAACCTTATAGGTATGAAAGTTTTTTCTGAAGTGTAAAGGGGGCTTTAAACCATATTGCAGATAAGTCGAATCACAGTTTGTTAGTCACAGAGTGTATTCTCGATGCATTATACTTCCTTGCTCTCTTCTAATAGAAATGACCAGACAGATCATATTCTTTCTCCTTGTTTGAAAACTGACAGATGTACAGAAATCCTATTTTATAATCTCATTTCGGTTATTGGATATCTTTCTTTCTGCTTTTTACTCCATCGTATAAAACTATGAGGGGCTCCAAATGCAGACGCTGCACTGAAGAGGAAAGAGCCCCAAGCATCAATTACTATAATTCATGTTGTGTGAATCCTGGCTAGATGTTATATTTCTACACCAGTAAGCGTGGTACCATAGTTTGCAAGATGGACAGGAAAAATATTGCTTCCAAATTGAGTTTGAAGCGACCCCAATGTTGGAGGTCATGTGGAAGTTCAGTATTATGTGCACTTAGCAAAAATTGCTTTTACAGAAATACAGTTGTTTTAGTCATGGCAGAGCTATATACAATTTTTGCTATGGGTTGTAACTAATGAAATAATGTCCCCATTGCACAATGTCTTCTATCATCCCGACACTGTTACAAATGTAACACAATAAATCTATTTCACCGGAGAAAAAAGTTGATCTTGGAGTAGTTGAATGAAACTACCAAATTTTTACTTTATCATCTTTATTATCAGGAGTTTCATCCTATTCAGCCATCCATCTCAGTTTGCAGCAAAACATAGGTGGGGATTTTATTTTTTCCTCAAGAGAGTTTGTCACTATTAACTCTTGATATATAATTTATTTATGGCCCGAGTGTAAGGGGGGGGGGGGGGTCCACAGCAGCAATCCTTCTACTGCTTTATTACCTTTTAATGTAGTCCAAAGAGACCAACATGATATAAATAGATCGGTAATAATAGGAACACAATTACTTGAATGTATATATAGCCTTTGTCAGCAGTATGTATTTTATGGTTCAGATTGTACCAATTTTTATCTGGGAAAATCTAGAAGAGTATTTTGGAACAAGGTTCTTCTGGAGTACTGGGGTAGCCAGGGTAAATCCGTGAAAATGGATCTAGCAGGACGGAGAGCTCCTCAGAGGGAAGTTCATTGTGGGGAAAATAATTAAATTGAACCAATCGGCATGACAATCGTGCTAATATGGTTCCCAGCAGCACAGTATAGATCTACTGTGCAGCTTGCTGAGCATACCAGCCACATCTGTAGCAGTAGCTTTGCAAAGGGGAAAAAGATGTTTCATTATGCCGTGTGAAGCCAGGAGAGGCGGCAACTAGTCATCTGGGTGGGGAGCCGGCTCTCTGCCTGTCAGCACGTAGTGCAGGGATGATTGACAGGCAAAGAGGGCACTAACTAGCTGTTCCATTGCTTTTCCACCACAACACAGGCAGAAGTGTATTGCCTAAGAACGTCAGACTCATCCCAAATACCCAAACCTTCAAACATGCCCTCAAAACTCATCTTTTTGAACAGGCCTATCAGGTTCCCTAATTTGGTCACCTTCCAGCAAGTGTAGATTTGGATCATGATTTACCATTTATATATTAAGCATTTGGCAAATATATAAAATTTAATAATGCTAATTGACCTAAAAGGGAAAGGTTTATTCTGATGTAATGCCAGATAGTGATAAAAACATCCACATGTGTCTTTTTAGTGTATGTAAACTTCTGGTTTCAACTGTATGGTCCAGACTTATCAATCTGTCTGTCCAACCAACAATAGTGCTACTTGCATTTCTCAACTTGCTTTAGTAAAATATAAGCTGAGCTGTGATTGGAGGCTATGGGAAAATCAGACAGTTTTGTCTCATACAGAATGTAAATCCACTGTGCCAATGTGTGGGTTCACTTATTTACTCTGTAGCGACTGATATTACTTTGCTCCTATTTAGACTAATAGGTGACCATGTTACCTGACAATGTTGGCATAGCCATATTACATCTGAACACTGGAATAGTTGACCCCTGTGGTGCTCTGCAAAACTAGATAATCCCCAAAAATTCTTTACAAGAGAATAAGAAATACAAAGTGCTCACCACCAAATATGTATTTTATTGACCAACACTGCCAGTACATAATAGTTTTTTAATACAAATCACTGGCTAATGGTGCATTTACACAGACAGATTTATCTGACAGATTTCTGAAGCCAAAGCCAGGAATGGATTTGAAAAGAGTAGAAATCTCAGTCTTTCCTTTATGACCTGTTCCCTGTTTATAGTCTTCTCCTGGCTTTGGCTTAAAAAATCCATCAGATAAATCTGTGTAAACACACCATAAGAGTAGTGGTGTGCAGAAGATGGAAGCTGCCCTAGGGCTGCCAGGAAAACATGGATACAGCCTGTGGCTGTATCTGACACAACCGTAGGTATGGTAGCCTGAGAAGGGGCAGAGAAAGACAAAGACAGCAAACCCTGATCTGGTACCACCAGCTGACCCTGCCTACTCTTCTTGACAGCCCTAGGGAATGCGGACAACCGTGGAGACAGTCCCTACTTGCAGTAAAGTAAAAATGCGAAACAAGGACAAGGGAATGGAGACGCTTACAAGATACTAAACTTAGCAAGCGAGTACTTAGAGAACTAGGGGGTGTTTTATAGGAGGTCAGGGACCCAGTCCGGAACCTGATAGGATCGGCCTCGATCTTCACCACAATCACATGCTGTGTGGGGGGGGGGGGGGGGGGATCTGTCAGTTTTGCAGCTAGCACCATGGAGGCAGGCCACACTCTGCCAGGAGGGGCCCATAGCAGTTGCGTGGTCTGCCTCCATGGTCTCAAAAATTCAGTCCTGTCATTGAAGAATCATGTCACCTGCATAAAAGGTAGTGGCAATGACATATGCTGTAACAATTTACTCATTAATCCAAGAACATAAAGGCACAAGATATTAAGGGTATTGTTAACCCCCCCTCCCCCCCCCCCCCCCGATAAAATTTTTGTTTTTTTTTTTTCAAAAAACAAATGGTGCCAAAAAATGCCACAGATTTGTAATTTACTTCTATCAAACCATTTCAAGTCTTCCAGTACGTATCAACTTCTGTATGTCCTGCAGGAAGTGGTGTATTCTTTCAAGTCTGGAGAGCACGAGAGGTTTTCTATGGGAATTTGCTGCTGTTCTGGACAGTTCCTGACATGGACAGAGGTGGCAGCAGAGAGCACTGTGTCAGACTGGAGGGAGTAAACCACTTCATGCAGGACATACAGCAGATAATACAAGTAAATTACAATCTCTCTGGCACCAGTTGATTTGAAAGAAATAAAATAAAAATAAATAATAAAATAATAATAATAATAATAATAATAATAATAATAATAATAATAATAATAATAATAATAATAATATAATAATCCCTTTAAGTGTGTGCCATAATGGAGAGGGACCTGACAACAGCCGCCTCTGACAAAGGATTGGTTCTCTCTGTAATTCCCATTGAAAATGGAGATGTCTGCATAGGGAACCCTGGTAACAAAGCTAACCATAGGGCATAGTGATGACATGAATATTCAGGGTCTCTCCTCCTTCTTTATCTCACTTGATATCAGATATTTCAGGAATTGTTTTCAGTCAGTGGGATCCAGCAATGCAGGAAACAGATCCAATAATACAGTAATGTAAATGGAAAGGAGTAGAAAACACTCCCTGCAACCACAGTAAGATCCCACTATTTCCCAACCCTGACTGAGTGCCTGATGTCTGTGCAGGTCACTGAAATAGGAGGAACCAAAGTCACTGTCTGAGTGTGTGCACGGGCGGGTATTCCTGCTGCACAGTGTCACCAAGGAGACCAGGAGCAGGCGTGCAGCTCTTTAGTCACTTGTGTGTAGGTGGTTGCTGTCTTCTCTGTGTCGTAGCGTTGTGTAGGTGTTGTGGCATAGCTGCAATGTGTGTGTGTCTGTGTAGATGCAGGATGTGCTGTGCTCAGTCAGGTAGCTGGGACTCCACTGACTTCTTTTGTCTCTATAGTTCCTGATATCATGTAAGAGCTGTGCAGGAGAAGCTGGGGTTGCTATGGATACCTCCACTGTTTATAGATCTCCTTATTCCTCTCTAATATAGTCTGCCTTTATACTGGTGTGGATTACACGATGGCAGGGTGTAGATCAGTGGCCTCCAGCCCCTCAGTGGCACTCAGTTAATACAGACCCCTGGCTGGCAGCTTATTCTATAACACAGGGTCATATAATATCACTCATAGTAGTCACAGGCATTCTTTGTTGTTTGATAGCTTTTTATGGATATGTTTGCCTTTTGATATTTATAATGTGTTTTTGTTATGTCTTTTATAAACAGTTAAAAAAAAGTAAAGTCATCACCTATTCATCGGATAGGGATGTACTTTGGTAGCTGTTAAGTGGCTGTTTATTCTCGTGAAGTGAATAGAATAGCAGCATGTCTGCTCAGCCACCTCTTCATTCACTCTGTGACACTTCCAAACATAGCCATGTAATGTGCTGTACTCGGTTATGTGAGGAAGTGGTATAGATAATGGCATGGTCGCTGTGCATTCATCCTGTTGCTTCATTCCCTCAAGACAATAGACCTTTGTTCTTGTGGTTGGACCCTCACTGATTACTCGTAGCCCCCTACCCTGTGAACAGGTGACAACTAAGTTCTGGGATAACCCCTTCAGTGCCAAGTTTGATTTAAAAGCCACTGCCATCTTTTAAATTCAACTTGGTATTGGCATATTGCTCATATATACTGTAAGAGTCTAAACCAGGGATGGGGAACCTTCGGCCCTCCAGCTGTTGCAAAACTACATTTCCCATCATGCCTGGGCAGCCAAAGCGTAAGCTTGCTGTCCTTGCTGTCCATGGTGATAAGATAACAAATAGTGTAGGCTTACCTTTCCCGTCTCCACTTCTAAGACGGACTTATCTTGGCAATGACAGCCCGCTCAGCTATTCACTGGCCATGAAGAATGGATCACTGCCAGTGATTGGCTGAGCAGGCTGTCACTGCTGAGAGAAGTCCGTCTACAAAAAGGAGGTGAGATCGTCTCGGCGTGACACTGGGGGAGGATGGAAAGGTAAGCATAAGCTGTTTGTTATAATATCCCCATGGTCAGCAACATTTCAAAAGTTACTTTTGAGCAGAATACCTCTTTAAGGGTGTTTTTTTATCCATTGTTTGTGCTGTAAAATATTTTACAGTTCAAAATTCATATTAAAAATTGTGTCAACATAGCCTGAGGCAAACAGTGTTTGTTTGTTTTTTTTAAATACTATTTTTATTGTCTTTTTAACCGATTTTTTTTTTTTTTTTTTTTTTTGCGTGTTTGTGGCCAGATGTGTTAGATGTGTTTATTGGTACCATTTCTGAGTACAAAAATGATGGGGTAACAAATGGGATGCCCTTCCTCTATTAAAATGACATGGCATTACAGCCTACACCCTTTCTGTAAAAAAAAAAAAAAAAAAAAGCCCTTGCAGAAAATAAGCCTCCATACAGTTGCAAAGCAGAAAACATACTGCTTTTGCAAGGTGGTGGTGGTGGTGGGGGGTTGATAAGAAAAAACACTGTGTTATTAAGAACAGAATAGGCTACAGGGGGAAGGGGTTAATTTCCGTTGTACAGTGTGGGCCATCAGATTGATTGATTAATGTTAATCCCTTATTCCTATGACCTTTGCAAATCTATTAGTGAGCACAGTGTGTTGTCCTAGTGCCAGTAAACCCTTTTAAACGCCTGTGTGATCGGCTTGACTTTGTCTCTGACTTTGCTGAATGCAATGACAGTCTGTGACCATGCATTTTAGGATAAGGCTACCTCAGTTATGATGGCTAATATAATAGTAAAATAAAAATACAAAAGTAGTCTTGGTCTAGATTTACATTGTGTTTTCGGCCCCATGTTGGGAATCTATGAACAAAGGATGCTGAAGTAAACCTGTGGTCTTCCACACTTTTGGGTCCTGCACAAAAGAAGCATGCATCTGGGAATGTGGTACCGGCTGTTTGGTAAATCTGATACATTTGAAGACTGTCTTTGGACCAACTATTAGGAAAAACTGAAGGGGTTATCTGTGTAACAAAAACAGTATTCTGAACAGTCCCCACCCTATGTCTAATATACTGTACATGTACAACCTATCTTTCACCCAGGGGCGTAGCTAGGATTCATGGGGCCCCATAGCAAAAAACTGTACGGGGCCCATGAATCCTGTACGTCCCCACCCCCCTAAGATAGCCAACTCTCAAACACACACAATGACGCACATATATATATATACACGCACAGAGGCACCATTAACATATATACAAATACACCACTGACATATACACATTTACACTGGAAAGTGATTACACTAGTGATAACATATACACCAGAATAGACCATATACAGGGAAATCATCCCCCAAGTGTAATAAGAACCAGAAATAATATCTGCAGCATTTTCTTTCAGTGGTGAGTTCTTTTATTAGAGCCCAGTATTAATAGAAACTGCTGCAGAACATCTTTGGGAGCAAACCTGTCAATCACCAGTGTTACAGATACTAGAGTATATACATATATAGCCACAGATTCATGCACACACTGACATATACATATACCCACAGATACATACATACACTCACTGATATATACATATATACACAGATACATATGTACAGACATACACAGCACTTACAGCTCCCAGGCTTCCCCCTCCTCCTCCTGTACACTCACCGGCCACTTTATTAGGTACACCTGTCCAACTGCACGTTACCACTTAATTTCTAATCAGCCAATCACATGGCGGCAACTCAGTGCATTTAGGCATGTAGACATGGTCAAGACAATCTCCTGCAGTTCAAACCGAGCATCAGTATGGGGAAGAAAAGTGATTTGAGGGCCTTTGAACGTGGCATGGTTGTTGGTGCCAGAAGGGCTGGTCTGAGTATTTCAGAAACTGCTGATCTACTGGGATTTTCACGCACAACCATCTCTAGGGTTTACAGAGAATGGTCCGAAAAAGAAAAAACATCCAGTGAGCGGCAGTTCTGTGGGCGGAAATGCCTTGTTGATGCCAGAGGTCAGAGGAGAATGGGCAGACTGGTTCGAGCTGATAGAAAGGCAACAGTGACTCAAATAGCCAACCGTTACAACCAAGGTAGGCAGAAGAGCATCTCTGAACGCACAGTACGTCGAACTTTGAGGCAGATGGGCTACAGCAGCAGAAGACCACCCGTTACTAGCATGGTGTACCTAATAAAGTGGCCGGTGAGTGTAGTTGGACTGATCTGTACACAGAAGTATTGAGGACCTTTGGGTCATGTGATAAGGTCCTTCATCCCTCTCCTGTGCGTATAGGACCTTGCAGGTCCTGCTCCTCTGTCCCTCGCCTGATGTGCAGCCCGCTTACCCTGCACTACAGTGAGCAGGCTGAAGAGTACAGTGGCGAGTCCCTCTTCCTCTGCAGGAGGGGGGATGCGGTGGTCAGCTGTCAGTGGCATACCTAACATGAAGACAGAGCAGGGCTTTCTGGGGCCCCGTTCTTGCAAGGGCCCCATAGCAGTCGCCTTCCCTGCCTTCATGGTAGCTACACCACGGCTTGCACCCTTTCCCTGTGTTTTTCTCAGTTTTATCGGCTCTGGATGTATAAAATCCTCTACTCTGGGTCCACTCTGACACGCTCAGCTTCCCCTTTTCCCCTCCCTTTGTAGTCACAGGACATGTGATCTCTCTGGGGACCTGGGTTAGCTGTCTATTGACTATGTAACCAGACCCCCAGAACACATAATCTGCATCATCTCCGTGCACCTGTGCTTTTTCCATAGATTTACATGTATCCCTGCGCCAAGCTTCTGTAGTATGAAAACTTATGATTCTACAGAACGGAATTCAGAGTTCCCAACATCATCATTTAACCAATATCTACTGTATATTAATGTAATATGTTTTTGTGCAGAGCTGCTATGGCGCTATCCCCTGTTAGCGAAGAAAGTTCAAATTATGAGGAAGTAATGCACAATAGTGCCTTCTTGAGCGGTGCGTCAAACTATTCTGGAGATGCCTTTGAATCTTGTTCTGATGAATCAGATGGAAGATATAAAAATGATGCCTTTGACTCCATAACAGATGAAGACACTGAGAGGAATCAAAGTGACTTGTTGGAATACTTTTCAGGTGAATCCAATCATCAGCAGAGAAGTGATTCATTCAGTTCCATTACCAAGGACTCTAGTAGGAACTATGACAGTGATTCTTTTGAGTCCCTCTCATCTAAGTTGGGTCAGACATATTCTTCTGGGAGCTCATATATAGAGTCTGCTTCATTGGAAGATGATCACAAGGACAACAATCAAGGTATTTGATGTTTTTATTAAAAAAATTTTTTTTTTACTCTTTCCAAATATCCTAGTTGCACACAATTTCTTGTATATGCATTTTATATGCATGTTTATATGGCAACACTGATTGATCTTTCTTTACATATAGAGAGATGTATTGTATATTGCACACAATGCAGTCATAAATGTCCAGTACCCTGGACTTTTATGCCCATGCTTGGCAATTCTTAAAGTGAATGTACCGCTTTACAGGCTATATCAAGTGTTGCATACATTGGATGTGTGCTGCCACGCTAAATCAGCTGTTGCCTTTTCTAATCGGTCAACCTGTGTGCATTTTTTTCACCTGATTAGCAATATACAGCGTGGCCCCATCTTAGCTCATCATCAGACTGGGATATGATGATGGCGAGCCAAGATGGGACCACTCTGACAGGCCGGGCGGGAAGGAGACTGGAGGCGGGACTAAAGGGATGAGGATGCACATGTCATTGGGGCTGGGGGAGGAGAAAGCTTTGAACTGCTTTTCCCAGGCTCACCTCCTTTGCACAACTGACCTGATTTGCTTATAGCTATTCAGGCAAAAATAATCATCCAATAGTATGTAAAATAGCCTTTTAAAGTGGTACATTCGCTTTTAAGCATGCATATTACATGATGAATCCCATATTACATGATGAATCTGGAAGCAGTTCCAAGAACCAATCAATAACTAGGACACCAGAGGGTAGCATGAGCACCTATGGTGATCACAGAAATCTAAATGAAAGCTACAAGCAATGTGGCTCTCACTTATTTTACTGTCCCATTATTTTACTGTACAATGGATTTTCTGTCCAGCTACAATTCCACAGAGTCCTGTAAACTGCAGATTTTGTTGTTTCTCAGCGAGGCTTCTAACAAGCCGCCCGTCAGGGTTAAAACAGGAGATAAACTGGATATAATCCGGCATCAATTTATTACTGCAACAATTGTTCACTGGATTTACTTCTAGATATTTCTCGATGTCTTCTGCAGATTATGTTACCAACCACAGTTTACCACCAAGATTTATTACTTTATATTTAGACAAAGACTGTTCTGAATATGGATTCAGGTTTCATTGGCTATTCTTTAGGTACCAGATACTGTCAGACTAGTCATTTCTGTTTTGCCTTGGTTTAGATACTTAGTGTATGTAGCTGTAACAGGTAAGGTATTGGGGGTGTTTCCCTTTTTTCTGTATGAGTGTCTTTGCCAGGATATTGTAATATCTGTCAGTGAAAATAGTTATGTAGATACTGAAGCCATCAGGATAGCAAGGGAATTGCCCTGGAGTGTCCCCTAGATATCTGAATGGTAAGAATTGAGTAAGGGTTGATTTGTCTGGAGACTTTTAAGATAGTTGCAATGTATACATTACATTTTTATCTGATTATTTAGATTCTAAGCTTACTTTGCCATGAGCAAACTCTTTAATCTATTTTGTTCTTGCAAGTTAAAGGACAATATCCCATGCTCAGCAAAATACAATAACAGTGATCAAAGTTATCTCTAAGACTATGAAATCTTTACCTTTCTTCCTTTATGTTATCTTACTGCAGTATGAGATTTTTATAGAATTTATCTGAAATATTTGTGTAATTTCAGTGATCGCTCCCCACTGTTGTAGGTCACTCCTGGCACTCGCCACTGTCAGTTTTCTGTCCATGCTTTACTCTTTCTCCTGTCATGTTGCCTCCTCTCCTGGGCTGGGCTGTGGGCATGCATGCACTCTGTCTGCAACTTTAAAGAGCCAGCACATGCACTCTAAATCCACACTCCACTTGTCCTTGCCCTGCACTGCCTATCTAATGGCCCTATTCCACGGGTCTCTAGAGGAGCAAACGAGCACTCTCGGCGCTCGTTTGCTCCTCGTTCCCCGCTCGCTGCCGCCGCTATTCAGCGCGGCTGCAGCGAGCGGGTGAGTGCGGGAGGGGCGGCGGGGAGGCTGCCCGGGTGATTGCTGATTGTCTGGGCCGCCCATAGGATACAGCAGTGTCTGCTGCCGACGCTCCTATTCAACAGAGCGACGACAGAAGATCGTTGCTGTATCAGTCGTTTGTTTTTCAACATGTTGAAAAACAAGCGACTGCAACGATCAGCCGACATGAACGATGTCGGCTGATCATTGCACTCTACTCCACGGGACAATTATCGTTCGTAGCGGCCGATATCGGCCGAAAACGGCCGATAATTGTTCCGTGGAATAGGGCCTTAAGGCTGCTTCACCCGCTCACCTATGTCTGAGCAACATTATGATTTTCCATAGAAAGGCTTTGTTTACACATTGCATTTTAAGGCTGGGTTCACACTACGTATATTTGAGGCTGTATGTTTGAGGCTGTATAGCAACCAAAACAAGGAGTGGATTGAAAACACAGAAAGGCTATGTTCACATAATGATGTAATTGAGTGGATGGCCGTCATTTAATGGCAAATATTTGCTGTTATTTTAAAACAACGGCTGTTATATTGAAATAATGGAAGTTATTTACCGTTATATGGCGGCCATCCACTCAATTTCAACATTGTGTGAACAGATCCTTTCTGGGTTTTCAATCCACTCCTGGTTTTGGTTGCTATGAGGACCTGACATGAGGACCAAATACAGCCTGAAATATACATAGTGTGAACCCAGCCTAAATGTGTTTTTGCCACCTTTATGCTTTGATTTTTTAAAAATTGTGAATAAATGGCACTATTGTACCACAATTTATAAAATGGTATTATTGTGTATGAAGCACAGCCTAAAGGGGCTGTGAAATCTGACTAAATAGTTTTACTGTGCTTTTTCTCCTAAGTTCAATCTTGGCTGATTCATGTGTACTGTATCGATCCTCCTGTGCCCGACCTGGATTACCTGTGACTACACTACCTTGCTATCTGCCCACGGTCCATGCCTGGACCTCGGCTTACTAGGCTTTGATGTCTGCTGAGCCAGCTACTACTTAAACCCCTACTGTTGAGCATTTAACTGGTACCCTATAGAGCATTTAACTGGTACCCTATATTAGCTAAGTCCAGTTTCCTCATCCTGGAGTAGGATAAAGGGTGAAGACCTAAAGGGTACTTAGACTCCACTCCTGAGCATGGCCCAAAGCCCAAACCAGTTGGGTAGCACAGTGGGTCCGTACCCTTCAGGGGTTATCACATGTTCCATGAATACAGTCCAGGCATGGAAGATGCTACAGACCGGAACGTGGAACTCTCCATTCCAGTCTGTAGCACATGTTCTGTGCATGGAATGTAATTATGGAACACGTGATGCCACCTAACTCGCTAACCTTTTTTTTTTCTTTTAGGGTATGTTCACACTGAGTAAAAGCGGCGGGATTCTGCAGTGGAGCCCCCGACGTGGAATCCCATCTGTCTCAGTGTGTCAGTGGGATGCCGCGCCTCCGCTCAAAGAATTGACATGTCATTTCTTTGAGCGGAGAGCGGAAGTATGCGCGGCATCCCATTAACACGATGAGACAGGCGCTTTTACTCAGTGTGAACATACCCTCAGAGCACATCTACACTCTGCTAAATATTCTGCTGCACATTCACCAAAGAGTAACAGCGCAGATGTGCAGCAAACTGGTTCAGATCCTATGCTTACATTGCTGGGAGCAAAATCTTTCATCTCTTTTGTCTTCAAAAGTAAAAGGGCTATAAACTCTACAATCGCAGGATTTCATTTTTCTGATCTCATTAAATTAATAGTGACCATTCAGGACATGATAACACTTGAGCGTTTTCTCACTGTATAGTCAATAAGCAAAAATAAATTCTCCATTCTGATTTGGAAATGTGGTGTTTCTTCTCTTACGTGTCTGTGGGAATTGTCTTGTAATGAACAGATGGGTCTCTCAATTTTATAGCCTTGCAGAGTAAGATAAGTTGCTGAAATGTCTTCCTTTGTGACCTTGTGGGCTTTTTGTAGGGAAAGGTCTGATTGAGAAATGGATAAAGACTCTTGTTGATGGGAACCTCCGGCCAAATAATTTATTTCAGCATCATCTTAAAACTGGTGAGTAAAACACTTACGGAGGACGCTTGATGATTGAACATCTGTGTGTATATATCTCTATATGTGAGTCAGGGAGATTAAAAGCCTGTACAGAGACCAGTCATGATTTAAAGTGGACTTTTAGCCAGCTGGTTCACGGAAAGCGTGTCAGTGGTGTACACAAGGACATGAAGCCTGCACACAGGCAGCTTAATGTGGTGCCATTAGATTTATGGCATGCTATAGACATTTATTCTTGAAGGTTATTACTGGACAGGAACCTGCATTCACAGGTATTGTTCATCTTATGTCCATTTGCAGTCAGTTTAGGTGGTGATATTTTGTGGTTAGTATGTATAAAGTACTACTGATTCAAGATATTTCACTTGTAAGAATGAATATTTCATTAGCAATATGTTTTTCTATGTTATATATAGAAATTGGAAAGTCTTCAGGCCCCTTTTTTATATTTTGTTATGTTGTGGCCTTGTGCTAAAATAAAAATAAAATGTTCAAATTTCAAAGAAGAAACTTAAGTATTGCATTCACTTTAAAGGGGTAGTGCGGCGGTAAAAAATTATTCACAGAATAACACACATTACAAAGTTATACAACTTTGTAATGTATGTTATGTCTGTGAATGGCCCCCTTCCCCGTGTCCCACCACCCCCACCCGTGTACCCGGAAGTGTAGTGCATTATACATACCTGATCCGTGCCGACACGCGTCCGCCATCTTGTGCCAAACGTCATCTTCGGCCGGCCGGCCCAAACACCTTCGATCTTCCCGAGTGTCGGCCGCGTCATCAGCTGCTCAGCCGCGATTGGCTGAGCATAACTGTGCTCGGCCAATCGCGGCTCAGCGGCTGATGACGCGGCCGGCACTCGGGAAGATCGGAGGTGTTCGGGCCGGCCGGCTGAAGATGACGTTTGGCACAAGATGGCGGACGCGTGTCGGCACGGATCAGGTATGTATAATGCACTACACTTCTGGGTACACGGGTGGGGGTGGTGGGACACTGGGAGGGGGGCCATTCACAGACATAACATACATTACAAAGTTGTATAACTTTGTAATGTGTGTTATTCTGTGAATAATTTTTTACCGCCGCACTACCCCTTTAAGTATTCAGAGCCTTTACTCAGTACTTAGGGGGACGCACCTTTGGCAGTGATTCCAGCCTCCAGCCATCTTGGCTATGACACTACAAGCTTTACACACCTGGAATTGGGGATCTTCTGTTATTTGTCTCTGCAGATCCCCTCCAGCTGTGTCAGGTTGGAGGGGGAATGTTGGTGGAGATTTTATCAGGTTTCTTCAGAAATGTGAGATTGGGTTCAAGTAAGGGCTTTGGCGTGGCCACTCGACAACATTTACACAGTTGCCCCACTGTAGACACTGTATGTTCTTAGTGGACTGTATGTGTACATAGTGGACTTACGTCTTTAAATAGAGCATGGTGCTAATGATATAGCTATCAACAGTGTGCACATGCTGTAAGTGTGCCCAGGGCAACTACAGTAAGCAGGTGGCCGGGAGGAGGTCACAGGAGAGGCACGATGGACAACAGCAATTACCGTGAGGAGCAGCAAAGTGAACCTCTATGGCCCCTCCAGTTAGTACACACAAGCATGACATAAACTTTAGCTAACAGCAGTGCTTCTCAAACTGTGAGGCACCCCCTAGTTATTGGTGAGGAACAGCTGGGGAGGCAGTTTTCACAAAAGTTACTATGATTTGCACAGTCATTTCACTGTTTGCATCAATCTCTATTTTAGCAACATTATTAAGTTATTTTGTACTTGCTTTATTGGTATATAGAGCTTAGGAGATGGGTGAAAGGTAGCCCTAGCATTATTTTCAGCTTTTAAATGGACTTCCAGCACAGATGGTGAGGACCTGGCTTCCTCTTGGTCACTCTGGTGAGGTCCAGGCATTGCTTTTGTCTATTGGGTGAGGCTCCAGCAGAAAGTTTGAGAAGCACTGGCTTAGGGCCCGATTCGGCCGATTATCGCTCAGTGGAATAGAGAGAACAATCAGCCGATGATCGTGTCATCGGCTGATCGTTCATTTAGGGCCAGACCTAAAATCATTGTTCCCCCACCGCGCATCGCTACGGTGGAATAGCGGTGCGCGGCGGGCGACCGACGATTTGAGAAGCACAGCATACATTACCTGTCCAGGCTTCTCCTCCACTCTGTCTTCCTCCCCGGGTCCCACGCGCTCTAGCTTCAGAGTGGCCTGTCAGCTGACGGAGCGCTCAGCCAATCACAGGCCGGAACCGCCGCGGCCTGTGATTGGCTGAGTGGCCTTTCAGCTGACAGGCCATTCTGAAGCTAGAGCGCGCGGGACCCAGGCAGGAGGACAGAGCGGAGGAGAAGACCTGACAGGTAATGTATGATGCAAGGGCTGCAAGAACATCGGTAACGATATCCCTGCAGCCCTCGCTCAGCGATCATCAGGCCGTGGAATAGGCCTAGTAAACGAGCGGCCATCTAGCAGATCGGCGCTCGTTTACATCGTTGATCGGGCCCTGCTCGGCCCGTGGAATAGGGCCCTTAGAGGATGCATTTATCACGAGGCCAGCAAAGCTGCTCAGAACTGATACTTCAGAGGCTTCTTAATGATAAAAACATCTTTATTGTCACAATCTACATCTAGCAAATACCATGTTGTGTGCAGTATGTCAAAAGTGAGTTATTCTAGTAGATGTAACATGCACACAGCTTTAGTAATAGCGCTCCCTAATTTCATCCCTGTAACAGAATATTATTGTTCATCTGCCGTCTGGCCTGCCACATCATGGGCTCCTTCATTCTTGCCTCAGGGGCTCGGAATCACGTACCGCTTCTCTACTTACTCATAGCTTTTAGGATACATCTTGGCTTTGCCCTTAAATGGTTTATTAAATTCTTTTAAGCAGAGTTAAATTGTAGCTAAATCGATTACTATGGTAATCATCAATTTCCAAGTGCAATAAGCATCTGTTTATTTCAGGCACTCCTGATGCTTCCCCCATTGTCCCTTGGGGCTCAGGCTTATTGTTGGATACACTTAGATGTGGCCTTCATTAGCTCTTAATTGTTTTTTTGCATAAAACTAGAGATGATCTTGGTTAATATGTTCAGCTGCATAATTAAAGCCGCTATCACAAAAGTAGCAAGAGGCAAGGTGCATTAAGACCGTAATTGTTGATTATAATGGGATAACAATTGCACATCGCTCTGTAAATGGGGTTCAGTAGCATAAGTGCCCAAAGGTTTATATGCAGAACACGTGTAGTGCTCAGCTTTTTTAATACAGTCTATTTGTGACTCAGTGATTGTTTATTGTATGAGGATCCTTATTTTAGCAGCCACATTCAAACATTATAACACTTAAAGGGGTTATCCAGCGCTACAAAAACATGGCCACTTTCCCCCTACTGTTGTCTCCAGTTTGGGTGGGGTTTTGAAACTCAGTTCCATTGAAGTAAATGGAGCTTAATTGCAAACCACACCTGAGACAACAGTAGGGGGAAAAGTGGCCATGTTTTTGTAGCGCTGGATAACCCCTTTAAGCATTGTATAGACTTGTGATGGCGAACCTATGACACGCCTAGCCATAGTCGCTGACACGCGGACGCATACAGAAAATTATGCGGCCTCGTGCAAGCCTCCAAAACAGCCTTGCGGCCTTACAGTGCAGCTTGACCCCACCATGTATTCCCTGCCCCGTGTACCACCCGGACACAGCTACTGTGTACAGCCGGCCCGCATCCTGGACCACAGCAGTATTGCAAGTGTGTGTGGGGAAGGATGGGGGTCAGGGGATAAGTCAGTTGGGGTAGTGTGTGTGTGTGTTTGTGGGGAGGGATGGGATCAGGTGAGGTAGTGTGTATGTGGGTAAGGGGGTCAGGTTGGGTAGAGGAGGGCCGGAGCAGGGACGCAGTCATGTGAGGAGGCCCGCATGACTGGGGTTTGTAGGAGGCGTACGTAGGTACGTGGGGGGCGGAGCTTAGTTAATATATGCACTGACGGCCGGGGGGGGCGCTAATCAGTCGGCGGGAACCACGGAGCAGTTAGGTCACCCGCACTCTGCCTCTCCTGCAATGGCCGCCGTCATGGACCTCCTGGAGCAGCTGCGGGCTGCTGCCGGCACTGCGGACGCGGTTTGGCTGCAGGAGCGGCTTCGAGGTCTGTTGGACGAGGTCCCGTCGGGGTCTGGCTCCCTTCCCTCTGCCTCCCCGTCTCCTCCTGCTCTCCCTCCCACCTTGTCCCCTCCTTTATTTTCCGCTCCTGATTCCCCCCCTCCCGCCCAGGCCCCCCGGCGGGTAGCCCGACGCACCCGGCCTCCTGCTCGCCTCAGCCCAGAGCAGGAGGCTCTTAGTTCCAGGCGGCACCGGCGGAGCCCCTCCGGGGACCCTCCGGCCCGAGGCCCGCGGCCTACAGCCGGCGGCAGGCGGGCTCGGGCCGGTAGGAATCCGCAGAGGCGGCCTGGTCCAGCGGCGCGGCGCAGGTCTCCCCCCGGCAGGGGGGCGGGGCCTTCGCCCGCTTCCTCCACAGCACGTGCCACCTCTTCGGCGGCGCGCCCCGGCGATGCTCCGGTCGGGCCGCCGGCTTCCCTGCCTGACTTCCAGACCCCATCCTTGAGCAGGCCCCGGCCGGGGCCCAGCACTAGAAGCAGCATGGGGGGAATAGGTGTGGGCGGGGTGCCGCTCCAAGCAGCGTCCCAGCGGCGCTCACAGGCAGCCTCATTACAGGGGCTCCATGCTGCCCCCCAGCAACACCCTCTTGGGGCCTTACAGCATCGACCTCTGGCAGTGGGGCGTGATCCCCGGGCGGCAGTGGTTCCGGCGGCTGGGCAGTCGAGCTCCAGCCTTTCTGCAGATCGGGCTAATGAAGAGGCCCCCCATGAGGTGCCAGGATCAACTGACCAGCGTATGGATTCTCCGCAGTCAGCTGGTGGGCCCACAGCACCTACGCAGCTCGGTGAGTGTCTGTCCTTGTCCCATCCTTTCCCACCTATATTGATGTCGCAGGGCGCTAGTGTTAGACCCCCCTTGGGTTCCCCGGGTCCCCCTTTTAGCGGGTTGGGGGAGGGGGCTAGTGGATATGGGGATAGTATAAGTGAGTTATTGGGGAGTGTGCGGGAGCTTTTGGCCCGTTGTGAATCGGGATCGGGTCAGAGTAGTGGGGTGTCCCCCGTGCGGGCTTGGGTGAATGACCAGGTAGCGGGAGCGGGGGGGGCTAACGCAGTGGTGGCCAGTCAGAGTGTGGGGGTTCCTAGCAGCTGTGGGGTAGCAGTGTCGGTGCAGACGGAACAGGAAAAGGTAGAGCAAGTGCGGTTGGATGATAGGGCAAAGGGGGAGGTGTACGTCTGTTTCGAGGGACCGTTGGGGTCGCATTTAAAAAAAGAGGTTCGGGAAAAAATATGGAAGGACGAATATATAGAAATATTTTCGCTCCTTCCTCTGGAGAAGTTCAACCTAGATAAGGGGAAGAAGGAGGATAGCAGGAAGGAGGAAGAGGAGAAGAGAAGGTGGCGGTTGATCCCTCAGACATTCAGTAATTGGCTGCAGGCGTTCGCCATTTTGGCAAGCGTAGTAGGGGAAAAGACGCCGGACCACTGTTCCGCGCTTTTCTGTTATATGGACGCCATTGGGGAGGCTCATCGTACATACGGCGGCCAGGCTTGGCTCCGGTACGATGAGCAATTCCGGCAACGGAAAGCAATACGTCCGAGCATACGTTGGGATCACAAGGACATTGGTCTTTGGCTTAGGGTTATGGCCCCGACGCGTTATGGGCACCCCTTTCAGGGAGGGGCCGGCACTGCCGGCCAGACGGGTGGTGCGGGATCGTCAGCTCAGTCCGGGCAACAAGGGGGGCAAAAATCAGGAGTCTGCTGGCAGTTTAATGACGGCCAATGCAGATGGGGCTATAGTTGTCGGTTTAAACACGTCTGTTCCGTATGTAACGGTACCACCCATGGGTCGGCAAAATGTTTTAAGAGAGGGCGGGGTAGAGGGGCCGGGCAGGGGAATACGCAAGGGGGAGACGCCGGTGAATCTAACCGCGATGCTCCCGCACCTAAATAGATTCCCGGATAGGCAAAAAGCGAGTTTATTGATTGGTGGTTTCCGTGATGGGTTTGTAATTCCCGCCCCGTCTCATCACGTCCCCTTATCGTTGCGGAACCTCAAATCGGCTTATCAGTTTCCCCGGGTGGTTAGTGAGAAGTTGGCAAAGGAAGTAGCCCTGGGACGGATGGCGGGCCCTTATCGCCTCCCTCCTGTGGAGGGCCTGGTGGTTTCTCCCTTGGGTGTGGTGCCTAAGAAGGAGCCTGATAAATTTAGGCTAATACACCATCTTTCGCACCCCAGGGGTTCCTCGGTCAATGACGGCATAGATCCGGACTTATGCTCCGTGGTCTATACGTCGTTTGATGCGGCGTTGAAATGGGTCAGGTTCTATGGCAGGGGGGCGTTGATGGCGAAAACGGACGTGGAGTCGGCCTTCCGCCTGTTGCCGGTGCATCCGGACAGTGTCCGGCTGCTGGGGTGTCATTGGGACGGTGCATATTTTGTGGATCGGTGTCTGCCCATGGGGTGTTCCATCTCATGTGCATACTTCGAGGCCTTTAGTTCGTTCCTGGAGTGGACTGTACGGGACGTGGCCGGTGTTGCGTCCCTGATTCACTACCTCGACGACTTTCTGTGCATCGGTCCGTCTGGCTCCCCTGTCTGTCGGTCGCTGCTGGGTGCGGTGGAGTGGGTGGCTCGGTCGTTTGGCGTCCCTTTGGCGCCGGACAAGACGGAGGGCCCTACTACGGAGCTCTCCTTCTTGGGGATCACCATTGATTCCGTGGCCTTTGAGTGTCGACTGCCGGAGGACAAACTCCAGTCCTTGCGGGAGGGCGTGGGGAAAATGGCGCGCCAGAAGAAGGTCCAGCTGAGAGAGTTGCAGGTCTTGCTAGGCAGGCTGAACTTCGCCTGCAGAATCATCCCTATGGGGAGGGTGTTTTGCCGGAGGTTGGCGGCTGCTACCTCCGGGGTAACGGCTCCTCATCATTATGTTCGCCTTACTAGGGAACATAGGGATGATCTTGGGGTTTGGGGGTCGTTCCTGGAGCAGTATAATGGGAGATCGCTGTTGATGTCGGAGGTCATGGATAGCGCTGACTTCGACCTTTTCACTGATGCGGCAGGTAGTGTGGGCTTTGGGGCTTATTGCCAAGGGCAATGGTGCGCGGCGCGATGGCCGCCCGGATGGGTCGGCTCGGCTTTGGGGCGGAATCTGGCCTTCCTGGAATTGTTCCCCATAGTGGTTGCTGTGTTCTTGTGGGGGGAGGAGTTTCGGAACAGGAAGGTCAGGTTTCATTGCGATAATATGGCAGTAGTATCGGCCATCAATAACCTGACGGCATCATCCCCTCCAGTGGTTCGGCTTCTTCGTTGTCTGGTGTTGGAGTGCTTGAAACGGAATGCTTGGGTGGTGGCTGTGCATGTGCCGGGAATCCTTAACTCAATTGCTGATTCTCTCTCCCGCTCGCAGTTCGACCGATTTCGGGAGCTGGCGCCGGAGGCGGAGTCCCAAGGGCGGGAATGCCCTCAACACCTGTGGGAGCTGGGCTTCGAGCGGCAGGGCAATTGATTCAAGGTTCCCTGGCTCCTGGTACGTGGAAAGCCTATGCGGCCGCATGGGAACTTTGGGAGGAGTGGTGCGTTGGGTTTGGGGGGGTCGTGTCAGATGAGGATATGAAGTTGGCTCTGTTGTGTTGGGTGGGGTTTATGTCGGCCTCGGGCTGGTCCGTGGCTAGATTGAATAGAGTGTTGGCGGGTTTGGCTTTCGGGCTTAAGCTACGGGGGTACCGGGACGTGACCAAGGATTTTTTGGTAGTGCAGGCGGCTAAGGGTTTCCGGAGAGGTGTCGTGTCTCGGGATGGTAGGAGGCCGGTTTGTTTTCAGTTGTTGGAGCGGTTGGGGGAGCAGACTAGTTGTGTTTGTAGTTCCGGATTTGAGGGTGTGCTCTTTAGACTCGCGTTCTCATTGGCCTTTTTTGGGGCATTGCGAGTTGGGGAATTGGTAGCTCCCAGCGGTAAGAGGGTCGGGGGTTTGTTGAAAGAGGATGTAGTCTTGCATCAGGATAGGATAGAATTTTGGATCCGGCGGTCAAAGACGGATCAGGTTGGTAGGGGCCGACGGGTGGTCCTGGGTAAGCTGACGGGTTCTGACATGTGTCCGGTTCTTTGTTTAGGGCGGTATTGGGGAGTGCGTCCTTCGGGGGTGGCCCCTTTGTTATGTCATGCGGATGGGACCTTTCTGTCCCGATACCAGTTCACGGTTGTTTTTAGGAGGTGTTTGTCGGAGCTGGGGTTGGATGCATCCTGTTTTGCCCCTCATTCGTTTCGTATAGGGGCGGCTACGGAAGCCGCTGGTTGGGGCTTGGGTGCCGACGTAGTCAAGCGGATTGGGCGATGGGAATCTGAGCGTTTTAGAACGTATGTGAGGCCACATCTAGTTTGAAGGCAAGGGGAAGGTAGGAGTGGGGGAGGAGTGTCGGGTTGTTTCTGTCACGTCTCTTTTTTCTTTTTTCTCTCGTTGCAGTTCGACCTCCTTGCCTGGTGTGGATCTTTGGGCATTCCTATGTGGCTAGGGGGGCCCGGCGGGCGGATGTGCGCCCGAATGGAAGGCAGCTGGGGTTCCCGAGAGAGGCCGCGGTGATCAGGTGGCTGGGTTTTAGTGGGTTAGTGTGGAGCAGGGTCTTGCCGGAATTACGGAAGGCTTCATTGCTTGACAGAGTCCCTGATGTGTTGGTGCTCCATGTTGGGGGCAATGATTTGGGGGTTCGGCCCATGCGGGAGCTTATTAGGGATATTAGGAACGACTTGTTCAGGATTTGGGTCCAATATCCGGGGCTGATCACGGTATGGTCAGAGATCGTGCCTCGAGCTACCTGGCGCACGGCGCGATCTGTGGATAAGCTTAACAGGGCTAGGGTGAAAGTGAACAGGGCTGTGTCTGGTTTTGTGATCCGGAATGGGGGGCTGGCGGTGAGACACATCTATTTGGAAAACAGGGGGGAGGATTACTGGCTTACGGATGGTGTGCATCTGAATGCAGTGGGCATGGACCTATGGGCTCTGGCATTGCAAGAGGGAGTGGAGAGAGCTTTGATCCTGTGGGGTAACTCGCATGCTTGAGGGGGTCAAGGCCTGCTCGTTGTGGCGGGGGGGGTCCTTGTAGTTGGAGGTAAATTGACGGGGGGATGGGGGGTTCATCCGGGGTATGACCCTCCTCCTCATTTCTGGAAGTAATTAAATGGTGGTCTGGCGCAGGTGGACTCTCAAGGAAGGTTTATCACCGGAGAGTTGGTGGTTTGCATGGTAGCCATATTGGGCTTGGTGTCCCTGAGTCTGGGGGGCGGCTGGGGGCAATATATATATAGATAACTAACCGATGTGTTAGTGCGGGCGTCAGATCTATGTAGCTACAAGGACCTCCCTCAAGGGTTAGTTAGAGTATCGGTTTATACTGTTAATAACTTGTATGTTTTATCTGTTAATAAATATTGGCTGCTGTGGCCATTATTATCCAAACAGTGGTTGTGTCATTATTCAAGGGGGAGGAGCGGCCGGGGTGTAACGGAAGGGGGATTGGCATTGGGATTGTGGCGTATGGAAGCCGTACTCTGCAATACCAAAGTCAAGGAGGGCCGGAGCAGGGACGCAGTCATGTGAGGAGGCCCGCATGACTGGGGTTTGTAGGAGGCGTACGTAGGTACGTGGGGGGCGGAGCTTAGTTAATATATGCACTGACGGCCGGGGGGGGCGCTAATCAGTCGGCGGGAACCACGGAGCAGTCCCACCCTCCCTCCCCTTTTTTGGTTTGGTACCGGTTGGTGGGGGTTGTTTGTGGTTGAGTTGGGGGGGTTGGGGGGGTCACAGCATTCTTGGGTGCGTTAGGGGGTGCAGGTGTCATTGCAGCCAGGCGGGGGGGGGTCCTTGTAGTTGGAGGTAAATTGACGGGGGGATGGGGGGTTCATCCGGGGTATGACCCTCCTCCTCATTTCTGGAAGTAATTAAATGGTGGTCTGGCGCAGGTGGACTCTCAAGGAAGGTTTATCACCGGAGAGTTGGTGGTTTGCATGGTAGCCATATTGGGCTTGGTGTCCCTGAGTCTGGGGGGCGGCTGGGGGCAATATATATATAGATAACTAACCGATGTGTTAGTGCGGGCGTCAGATCTATGTAGCTACAAGGACCTCCCTCAAGGGTTAGTTAGAGTATCGGTTTATACTGTTAATAACTTGTATGTTTTATCTGTTAATAAATATTGGCTGCTGTGGCCATTATTATCCAAACAGTGGTTGTGTCATTATTCAAGGGGGAGGAGCGGCCGGGGTGTAACGGAAGGGGGATTGGCATTGGGATTGTGGCGTATGGAAGCCGTACTCTGCAATACCAAAGTCATGTGTGTGGGGATGGGGTTCAGGTAAGGTAGTGTGGGGGGATGGGGGTCAGGTGGGGTAGTGTGTATGTGTTTGTGTGGAAGGGTCAGATGGGCTAGTGTATGGGGAGGGATGGGGGTCAGGTGGGGTGTGTGTGTAAGGGTCAGGTAGGGTAGTGTGTGTGTGTGTGTGTGGTTTGTAGTTTACTTCACACAATAATTATTTTTGGTTTATTAAGTACAGTTATATATCACAATTACATGTTTTTGTTATTTAAGCTATAAATATCGCAAAATTATGGTGTTTTTTCTCAAAGTGACACACCATCCGAGTTATGCTCGTTTTTTTGCTGAATGCTGACACACCAAGTTCAAAACGTTGCCCATCACTGGTATAGGCTCTGTACATTTAACCTTTAGTATGGTAAATTTTTAGGAAAACTTTTGAAAATGCAAAAGTAGTTCAGAAACCCGATGTCCTTTACTTTTATAAGGCATAGAGATCCACACACATTGGCGGCAGTAACTTACAGTAAGTATTATATGTCTCCCCAGTGTTGGTCACTTTATAGTAAACTTGTTCAGTGTACACTATTCGTATATGTTCGCCCTTATGTTTATACACATAAAACTGCCTTTTAAATGTAAAAATAGCAAAAGTTTATTTGTATTATTGTGTATACTTTTCCTTGGAACTAATTACTAGTTTTCCATAGAGTTATGGACCTAACATACAACAGTCCTGGTACTGATTACGGCCATGTTCACACAACGTATATTTTCGTAAAATCACGTCCGTTGTACAACGGCCCTGATTATTATGAAAATATGTGTTACCTCTCTGTCTATGGGATTCCGACTGGAGCGTATACACCGAATGGTGACGTGGCCAGATTATAAAATATGGAACTATAAATTGTGATGTGTCTAAATATTCAGCTGTCTTCATCAGTCCAGCAGACACATGTGATGTATGACATCATTTCTAATATGTAAGGATTTTCTTAAAATAAGATAATTTTAGTAATGAAATTTGACTGGACACAAGTCTCTAAGAGTGGTCCATGGGTAGGCTGAAGTGTACAGTTCAAAAGAATAACACACAATTCCTGAACACTCAGGTGTGAATGAAGCATAATGAGATTAGTGATCAACATAGGTGGTAAGCTGTACTGTATATAGCATCTGCCAGTGATTTTGAAGTTAACATTTATTAACTCTGGTATCTCACATGCTGGTAATCCCCCCACCCCACCACCACCATATGGACATGCTGGATTTATGTAGAAGCACACACCTAAGTTTCAGCTACAAGTTACAATGTAAATTGTAAGAAATGCGGTGCGTGTAGACGCCACACCCTCTCCGAGCTCTCCTTTCCACCTCCTTGGTGAGCGTGGTGCAGACCTTTTAAAATTTTGTTGCACAGATGCATTGTTTGTGCAAATATTTTGTCCAAATCTGCCACAGGCCTAGCTTTGTTTATCCCATTAGGGTTGGTTTTAGGTTGCACAGAGTAGTTGGAGAGTAGAGGGGTATTGCTTTGCTCATGGTTGTGCAGTGTTTCCCAGTGTGTCGATATAGGTGCCTAGTTAAATAAATTGCATTCAATTACCGTAGTTTCAATGTGCTTTATTAAAAGCACTGCATGTTGACACAGTTTTACAAGCAGCCATTACTCTATATAATTGTGATTCCTGTCACGTAAAGGCCATTATATGAAGTATGGTTTTGTTCTCCTACATTTGTAATCTTACTAGTATAGTACATGGCGTGACAAATACATGTATTGGGATCAAAGATAAACATTCTTCATGAAGACTATACATTTTATTATGACTTTAGACAATTGTCAGATAGTAGTTTTGCAGTGTAGCACTAGTACGGGTCATAGATTAAATCTGTCATGATGGATTGCATTTTACACTGTGTTTTATTATTGTGAACTGAAGAAGATACCTAATGTTTTGCCCTATGTGCACATACCTGCATCTTGTAGCCCCAAAACTTGTGATGTGTATATTTCCATTCCATTTCTTACATCTTCTTACATATAAAGAAAAGTGGGAAGATGGCAGTAATAACTGTATAGATGAAGAAATATAAAGGTAATGTTAACCTGTTCTTGTTATCCATTCATCTATTGTCACTTTTTACAGTTGCTCACAAGGCATCTCCGGGGGGTGAGAGTAAAGCACTGCAGTCTTATTGCTCCTCAAAGATAGAACATCTGCGTCATCCACCAAAAAGTCACAGGCAAGAAAAAGGCCAACCACTAACACACCCTAGCCAAGCAGTAGGCGCACATCAGCCATGTCCTGTTCCCCATGAACTGATGAACAGACTTAAATTACAGCAGATCAAGGAAAGCATAAACCAGGTACCACATATATTCCCAAATAATGTTATGTTTGCATGTTGTTAATTGTTAGATGGCATAAAAGTGACTAGAGTTTTAAAGGGGTGGTCCCATCTCATACAATGATGGCATATTACTAAAATAAACTATCATGTTGTATAAGGGAGCTGTTGTAGAAATCTTGTGCTCTTTACCTTTTTTCAGCAAACTGTCCCTTGATCACATGGCTGCGCAGAGAAGTGCTGCATTGCTCAGAGCGACACAAAAATAATAATAATTATAACAATAAGAATATTAGGATGGCTGTGACCACCGCAGTGCAGTAATAAATAAGAAGGCAATACATCTCTATACCATTGCTGCATTTCCTCTCAAGATTGCTAGGGGTCCAGAGATCCGGTCCATCACGTTATGAGTTGAGAAAACACTTTTAGGCTGGGTTCACACACAGTATATTTCAGGAAGTATTTGGTCCTCATGTCAGGTCCTCATAGCAACCAAAACCAGGAGTGGATTGAAAGCACAGAAAGGCTATGATCACATAATGTTGTAATTGAGTGGATGGCCGTCATTTAATGGCAAATATTTGCTGTTATCTTAAAACAACGGCCGTTGTATTGAAATAATGGCAGTTATTTACTGTTATATGGCGGCCATCCACTCAATTTCAGCATTGTGTGAACATAGCCTTTCTGTGTTTTTAATCCACTCCTGGTTTTGGTTGCTATGAGGACCTGACATGAGGACCAAATACTGCCTGAAATATACTGTATGTGAACCCAGCCTTTAAGATATAATTAAATACATATGATTATTGCAGAGTATTCTTGACAGATCGTTTTTAAGTCACTGATTTAGATGAATATATGTTGTTGATGATGATAGTAATAACATCTGTTCATCAGACATCATTTCTTATTTGTAGGTGATTAAGACTGAGATCCATGACCCTGCCGCCTGCCCAGACTGCTGCAATAAACAGGCAGAACTAGCTCGCTGTCAGTTTATTAGGATGAAAAAGACGAAATTGCAATCTGATTTGCTGCATAAGAAAATGGAAGAATATATGTATAGCAAGGTACAGATAGATCTTTTTATTAATACCAGCATGAATGCAGTCCTCCCCCATTACATCCTTAAGGCCCTATCACACAGAGCGATAATCTGCCAAATTAGGTCGTTTTGGCAGATTATCGTTTTATGTAATAAAGACAATGACCAGGAGGTCTTCTCCTAGCTGCTGCTGGAGCTAAAGGACCGTGCAAAAGCTTGGAAAACACCAGGAAGCGTGGGCAGGTATGTACTATCTTTATTATTTTACACCTAAAGGCAAGGGCTGCACGGACATCGCTAACAATGTTTATGCAACCCTTGCTGAACGATAGTCAAGCCTGTAAGCAAGCACCAAACTAGCAGATCGATGCTCGCTTATACGGCATATCAGCTAGACATCAGGATGTGTGTTAGGGGCCTTACACATTGTATAGCCTAAGAGCTGGTAGACTCAATGGTAGAGATTAGAAAGTTTACAAAAGACTTATTTCTGATGGATAGATACTGCAGTTATTCTGAAGTGATTGGATGTGTCCGGTGTCCATCTGATGACAGACTTCACTTTTACCCCAAAAGATTGCTATTGGATATGTGTAAGACAGATGTTTAATCATTGAAACTTAATGTAACAAATGAGTAACATATTGGGTGCCAGCCAGCATACAGCTTCATTCTTTGCTCTTCCTAAGCTCAATTAATTTTTAAAACACTCTAAGCACCATAAATGTGTAAGTATTTATGAGCCTGCGGAGGACAGTTTAATTTCTGAAGTCGATATTTGGCAATGAATAAAATTAAGTTTTAGCTTGAAGCCACTTTATAAAATTAACAAGGGAATCCCTTAAATATCTGTCCAACTTTCAGCATTTTTTGTAGGGTTGTGTGGTTGATTGGTTGCGCCTTCTTTACTATTTGTCTATGAGGCACTGGATTATGTCCAATCTATTACTCTCTCCTTGAATGAATCCCTCTGTGAGGAGAAACTCGTTGGATTAAGTGAAATTTGGGAGAAGGAGATATTTTGCCTTCAGATTATCTAGATTAGTACCTAGTAGGGATGCACGATGCACCGAAATATCGATACTACTATCGATATTTCTGGCAAAAAAACGATTCGGTACCAGGATTTCCTGGTATCGATACTTTATATTAAGCTGCCTAATAACGCAGCTTAACATAAAGTATAGAGCAGAGAACACAGCCGGCGGCTAGCAGAGCGCCGGCCATGTTCTCTGTGTGCCGCCCCCTGCCCCCTGGCGTCACTTCCTCCTCCGCCCGCCCCTTCCTCCGCTCACTGCAGGGATAAGTTATAGCCGGCACACAGCGATCGCTAGTGCCCGCTATGTAACTGTGCAGATGCCGCTGTAACAACTGACAGCGGCATCTGACCCATCCTGAGCCTCTCCAGAAGCAGTGGGGGTCGGCTACTATGTGTAGCAGACCCCCGCTGCTAATTACCCGCAGCCTGTCACACCTCAGCCTCCTGTCCCCCCTGTCATGCAGCCGGTGTGAGGAGCTGCGTCTAGGGCTGCGCTTCTCAGTGTGAGGTTGGGGAGACTCTGATGCCCGCTCGCTCTCCGTCCATCCGCGGCGCTGTTCCTATGCATATTCATGTATGCACACTCTCGGTGGCTGCGCTTCCTGACCGGCCTGAGTGTGCACACTTGAATATGCAGGAGGAAGGAGGCCTGACAGCTGGGAGCTTCCCGGAGCTGAGGGGAGGGGGATTTGTAAAGGGAGCTTATTTAAGGTGGAACAGACAGCCTGAACCTCTGCCAGCAGCAAAGGTTAATCTTCCTGGTGGCCGAGGTTCATGCTGTCTGTTCCACCTTAAATAAGCTCCCTTTACAAATACCCCCTCCCCTCTGCTTTGACAAGCCTCATGCTTTGAGTGTCCACAGGTACCGCAGTTGCAAACATCCCTGCCCTCTAGTGTGCCCCCACATCCCTGCCCTCTAGTGTGCCCCCACATCCCTGCCCTCTAGTGTGCCCCCACATCCCTGCCCTCTAGTGTGCCCCCACATCCCTGCCCTCTAGTGTGCCCCCCCACATCCCTGCCCTCTAGTGTGCCCCCCCCACATCCCTGCCCTCTAGTGTGCCCCCCCCACATCCCTGCCCTCTAGTGTGCCCCCCCCACATCCCTGCCCTCTAGTGTGCCCCCCCACATCCCTGCCCTCTAGTGTGCCCCCACATCCCTGCCCTCTAGTGTGCAGACTTTGCAAACATCCCTGCCCTCTAGTGTGCCCCCACATCCCTGCCCTCTGGTGTGCCCCCACATCCCTGCCCTCTAGTGTGCAGACATTGCAAACATCCCTGCCCTCTAGTGTGCCCCCACATCCCTGCCCTCTGGTGTGCCCCCACATCCCTGCCCTCTGGTGTGCCCCCACATCCCTGCCCTCTGGTGTGCCCCCCCATCCCTGCCCTCTGGTGTGCCCCCACATCCCTGCCCTCTAGTGTGGCCCCCACATCCCTGCCCTCTAGTGTGCCCCCACATCCCTGCCCTCTAGTGTGCCCCCACATCCCTGCCCTCTAGTGTGCAGACATTGCAAACATCCCTGCCCTCTAGTGTGCCCCCACATCCCTGCCCTCTGGTGTGCCCCCACATCCCTGCCCTCTAGTGTGCAGACATTGCAAACATCCCTGCCCTCTAGTGTGCCCCCACATCCCTGCCCTCTGGTGTGCCCCCACATCCCTGCCCTCTGGTGTGCCCCCACATCCCTGCCCTCTGGTGTGCCCCCACATCCCTGCCCTCTGGTGTGCCCCCCCATCCCTGCCCTCTAGTGTGCCCCCACATCCCTGCCCTCTAGTGTGGCCCCCACATCCCTGCCCTCTAGTGTGGCCCCCACATCCCTGCCCTCTAGTGTGCCCCCACATCCCTGCCCTCTAGTGTGGCCCCCACATCCCTGCCCTCTAGTGTGGCCCCCACATCCCTGCCCTCTAGTGTGCCCCCACATCCCTGCCCCCCACATACCTGCCCCCTGACAGGAACGGACCTGCCAGGCAGAGTAACCCTCTCCTGTTTGTCCAGACCTGGCAGCCTTCACCAGCTCCCTGCAGTGTGGGGGTTGTAGTCTGTACCCAGTGGCAGATTAAATGTACCCTGGGCCCTGGGCTGTTCACCCAAACTGTCTGCCCCCCCCCCGGTAAATCCACCCACATTATAATCCACCACTCCCCCCCCCCCCCCCCCAATGCTGTCCCCAATAAACACTGCCTGCCCCCCCCATGCTGTCCCCAATAAACATAATGTTTGGTCCCTTGCTGCACAGAGGATGTCAGGAGAGGAGGGGACTGATACTATAGGAGAGGTCACAGCAGCACAGACAATGTCAGGAGAGGAGGGAGCTGATCTATGGGGGGAGGTCACAGCAGAACAGAGAATGTCAGGAGAGGAGGGTGCTGATCTTATAGGGAGGTCACAGCAGCACAGAGGATGTCATCAGGAGAGGAGGGGGCTGATACTATAGGAGAGGTCACAGCAGCACAGACGATGTCAGGAGAGGAGGGTGCTGATCCTATAGGGGAGGTCCCAGCAGCACAGACAATGTCAGGAGAGCAGGGAGCTGATCTAATAGGGGAGGTCCCAGCAGCACAGAGGATTTCAGGAGAGGAGGGGGCTGATCTATAGGGGAGGTCACAGCAGCACAGAGGATGTCGGGAGAGGAGTGTGCTGATCGATAGGGGAGGTCACAGCAGCACAGAGGATGTCAGGAGAGGAGGGGGGTGATCTATAGGAGAGGTCACAGCAGCACAGAGGATGTCAGGAGAGGAGGGGGGTGATCTATGGGGGGGGGTCACAGCAGCACAGAGGATGTCAGGAGAGGAGGGGGGTGATCTATGGGGGGGTTACAGCAGCACAGAGGATGTCAGGAGAGGAGGGTGCTGATCTTATAAGGGGGGGGTTGTATTTTTTTTCGAGGTATCGAACTGGTATCGAGTATCGAACTAAAAAATCGAGTATTGGTATTGAACTCAAAATTCTGGTATCGTGACATCACTAGTACCTAGTGGTCAGTATTTTACTAGGCCTAGGAATACAGTCAGTCAATTGTAGTACTGCCTGGTACATATTACATCAGGGCATTACCTGGGGCATTTAGGGTAACTTTGGAGATCGAGCAGCCTATGTAGGGGTAGGGATGCAAATGGTAGAAATATATAGGGTAAGTTAAGGGCGTTGCTATTTTTTAACATATGTTATTAAGGGCTTTGTTGTACTGATCCTATCTGTGATTTTTTTAGTTTTATTAGTTAATTTTTTATTTCTCTATCAGGCTTAAATAGTGGATGCTACTTTCGTCATGTGTCTCTGATGTGAAAAGTTTTTTTGGTGACATGTACACTTTGAATGTTTGTATAACTCAGCATTGTTACATTTTGTAACCAGAAATATAAATTTCATTATTCTTACTATACTTGTTGCTTTCTTTCACCTTACACTAATTTTAACTTTACGTTTTTGTTTTTTTAAAGGATCTGGTTACTTGTATTGGAGAAATCCTCCAGTCCCTTCCCAAACCTTCAGAGGAGAAAAGTGTTATCTGGCAGAGACTTTATACCATGTCATAAAAATGTAACATATTGTTCCTGCAAAGTATCTTCTTGCTCTTGAAGTTACACCTCTTTATTGACTTAATTTTCTACAAAGCCGAACTGTAAAGAAGCTTGACCAGCATTTCATATAAACTTTTCTTCATTACTGTGAGTAAGAACAGAAGACTTTGGACCCCTTTACTGAAGATTGGTCGGGCCAAGCTGTGGGGCCTCTAGTGATAAAACATTATCCTCTGGATATGTGGTAAATGTTTGTTGAAGAATAGCCCTGTTACTTCTCCCAATTGTCTAATATTAAACCGGAAGGTTGAGACCTAGTGGCAACCAAGATTAACACCTTTAGGACCAGGTCATTTTTGACCTTCAGGACGACATGAAATTAAACGGACTGAGGTCATTTAAAGTGTAACATTGTATCATTTCAGCCTGGAGAATCGATGAGTGTTCAATTTTCAGCAGATAGGAAAAATGCAGTGCAGCACTCACACTTTAAAAGGCAGACTTTGTTTAATCACAGAGCTATAGGTGCAGACAAACAAAAGGCAACAGTCTTCTCATGCTCTTATGCGCTTCCTCTTGACCTATACCCATATGAGCTAGGAGGAAGAGCATGAGAGCACAAAACGGTCCTTGTCTTTTGTGTCCCTGCACATATAACTCTGTGATGGCACAAAGTCTGCCTTTTTATAGTGTATCGGTGTGTGCTGCACTGCATCTGCTGAAAATTGCACACCTGGGATTTGATTACTTGATTTCAACCCAATAATCAGTGTCTGTTTACCCATGGCTTTTTCCCTATCCCTGGGTGCTGTTTCCTCCCCTCTGTGTGATAACTGAAGATGAGCCCATAGACTTCCCATGGAGCCTGCCTTCAGCAGAAGAAACAGCACTTAACTGATAGCTTCTGCCACACTCTACAAATCTGGAGGTCTCAGCACCCTGGCCCCAAAGAATTCTTTGCTGTGGCTCTATGACATCTTGAAGGTTTTCTGAAATGACAATTACACTTTAAATGCATTACCAATAGGTATCACTGCTCTACTACCAGGTTACACTGAACCTTTTTTTTTACTATGTTATTTTGAAGTTTTTCCTTTTTTTTTTGTAAAGAATTTATACTCTAGGCTTAATTTTTTTTTTTTTTATCTGAAATGCACTAACACCATACCTAGTACAGTCTATGAAGTAGTATTTTTATGGATTGTTGGTTATGGGGATACATAGTATTTAGAGGTGTGTAAACTTCGAGCATGGTCCGGTCCGTCAGAACCTGAATGCTCTTTATTTCCGTACCTGTGGCTGAAGAAGTTGGATACAGCCCTAGGGAGTCCTGGAAAACATGAATACAGCCTATGGAATGTCATTGCTCCACTTGCTCTAAATCCTATTTAAGTTTAGACAGTTAGATCAGAGAAACAGATCTCTCTGCAGGAGTTGGCTCCATAGACTTACTATAGACTCCCATCTCTTGCAATGAGACAAAGAGAGAAGTACTGAGCCGCGTACTTCTCCTGGCAGCTTCTGGCGATCAGTGGGAGTTTTGAAAACCCAGACCCTGACTGATCAAAGCATTTGAAATGCCCCTGTGACATATCAAAAGTTGTTGTTTTTTTTTAAATGGGATGGACACTTTAAGCGCTAAAACCAGGATCCCACAGCTGAATTACGGACAATTGCTTATAATATAAAGAAATAAAAAATATATACCCCCCCCCCCCCCCCCCATTGCCATTCACATTTGTGGGATGCAATCTGCTCTCCCAGCTGTGAAAGAATAAACATTTCCCTTTGCATTATGAATTCAGGACAGTGTTAAATATGTGTGAAAATCAGGTTAACAGAATATGGAGAAAAAATTTAATATTCTGAGTTGAACTACAGCTGTTATTTCTTAACAAGAAACTAGTGACCAAAATTTGTGTATTTTAAACATTATTAGAAAGTAAATGTAATAGAAGAATCTAATTTATTATATTTACAGTGACATGTATATGGACTTTGTTACATGACCTGCAGCATTCACATTTGCTGTTTTATATGATGCAAGCTTATAACATGTTTACCCTGGCAGCAGAAGTTATAAATATTGTAATCAACTATTATAGTCAGGAATAGAACCGATGTGCCAGCAGACACATTGCACATAGTTAGAACTTGACAAGGTTTGGCTCAGCAAATAGATATCTCCTCTATTAGTCACATCAGCAATTTTAAATACATTGTCCCCAGGGAAATACTGTTGAACTGTAGGTGCACACATAGGGGAAATTTTAGTGGATTTCTATAGTACCATGCAAGTGAATAAGAATTTTGAACCCTCCCATTTACAGTATATTGAAAACTTTCTACTATATCTTATTAGAGAAACCTGCTTCTTTCTACTCTTATCAGGTTCCTTTCCTACGCCCCTCCCCCAAATCACATAACCTGTTGCCCATAGAAGCCTATGGAAAAGGGAGGGTAAAAGAGGATGAGCAGCTGTAGACAAGCAGAGAGACTGCAGGAAGACTATGTGAGCTAATAGTGGGTATTCTATTCCCCAATGCTTGATTCTCACCTTACCTAGCCTAGTACTGCTATCTAAAATTCTCCACACTGCTACTACTTCATCTGATGTTGTAAATTAGGCGGGCATAGAAAAACGGGATGCCCTCTTTTGTCTGTAGACAGTGTGGAAGTATACAGCAAAATGTATTGTTGTGTATGTGGCTGCAGCTTACCCTTGGATACATAACAACATCTGCAACTCTAAAGGCCCTATTACACGAAGCGATTATTGGCCGTATTCAGACGATATTTGCTGTTACGAACGATAATCGCTTTGTGTAATAGAAGACAACGATCAGCCGACATGCCCGATGTCGGTTGATTGTTGTCTTTCAACGTGTTGAAACATCAATGATCTAGATAGCAGCGATATGCTCCATGAAATAGAAGCGGCAGCAGCAGACCGAGCTATCTTCTATGGGTTGTCTGGACAATCTAGTGATCACCCGGACAGCCCCCCCACTCGGTGCATGCAATAGCGACATCAGTGAGCGGGGAACGAGGAGCAAGTGAGCGCTTACCTGACAGGTTGGCGCTTGCTTGCTCCTTCTAATCGCCCCGTGTAAAAGGGGCTTAAGGACTTAGAAAAATATCACTATTGTGGTTTTAAATCTCTGTTCCATAGAATTGTCATGCCACACACAACCTGAGCTCAGGTGTGGTGCTGTTTTTGCTAGACAGTAGCTGTGTTTGCTCTAGTCTTGGATAATTCTGGGGATCCCCCACCATTAAGACTTGTGGATTGGGGGTGGGGAGGGGGGGTGTTAATTGCTCAGATATCTCGCAGTCTCGAAAATCAGAGCTTTCAGAGCTGGTCATGTGCACGGTCTCATTTATTGTGTATATATGACCTGGACCTCTGTAAGTGTGACATTAGGGTAGATATGGAATATTGTCACGTATTGTTTTCCAGGTTTTTAGGCTTTAAAAAAATTCCAAACCTGAAAGCGCCCGATGAAGCTGTTATTTTGCTTTCCTCCATGCACCAAACCAACATGAGCAACAGTAATCTTTGAGTCATTGTGTTCTCTTTATTTTCCAATAAATAATAAGATAAATTGAAGGTTAGGCCCACAATGTGCTTTTCAGCTAACCTGGCTGTGAAGAACAATAGCATTTACATAATTACCAAGAGCTGTATTTATTCAAACAGTGTAATATCCTGACACTACAATGTGAGTGGCTTATTATATTCTAACATTCATGGTAATAGCCCTCTTTGTGTGTGACTTAGTGTGTGTTGCTCACAGAAGCAAAGCAAACAGTAAAACACTGCTTTTCAGAGAGAATCTAGAAATACTTTGCTATATAAACACCTACACTTGGAATACATTCAGCAACCTTATAAATATTATTCTCCGTATAACCCCCTAAGAGTCAGCCTTTGTAGGGTACATATGAAAGAGGTATTATTGAAAAGTAGATTTTTTTTATTGTGTTAAAACTAATTGTTTCAAACATGACTGATGGAGTAACAATGTGGTTACCTATGTAGAATGCTTTGCTTTGTTTTTGTGCTTTTATATTAAAAAAAAAAAGTACTGTACATATGAAGGGTCATGAATCAACCATTCTACATAAAGCATACACAAATGCATCAGAAAGTAGGACAAGAGAATTGGAAGCAATAATTATTGATGTAATTGTACCACATGCCATTTTTTGGGTGGGTGGTATAGTACAGTATTATACATCATACCAATATGCCAGTTTCCTCCATTGAAAGAATGCATTACATTTACAACAGGACCATAGACCTTATAACACATCCATTTTTTTTACAAGATAGTCAGAGACTGATGTTTTTTTGTACAGTAAGGTAAGTCTATGGTAACTGCATGCTGCAGGAGAGGGGATGGGCATTCTGTTAAACCTTTCTTTTTGGCATCCATTTTTTTCCTTAACAAACCTTGTTGCTGAATTTGAAGAGGAATTCCAGAGACTGAGGGCAATTTTTGTTTTTGCCAATACATAGCTTTAAAAAAAGTAGTACTCTGTAATATAAATTTAATATAAAAAAGTGTTACACTTCTGGTTAGTGGCAGCAGTAAGGGGCTCTTCTGCTACCACCAACCTCTGTGTTGGGAACTTCAGGGCTATAAACCCTGCATTCCTGACACAAACTGAAGGGCTCTGATCCCCTGCTCTGTTGTAGTGCTGCCAAACAGCGATATGCAGGGGGGGTGTTCCTCCATTGACTGTATATTCTAATATATCGCCTCTGAGCGGTAGCTATCTAGCACAGAGTGGTGATAACAGTCTCTGCTCCCATTGCAGAAGCTGCCATGATGGTGTGGGACAGCCTCTCCCACCTTCCCACCCTTGCACTGTATATAAGAATATACAGTGCACAGAGGAACAACCCCCTGCTCTGCAAAGCATAGCATGATGTGAACGTATCCTGTCCTGTTGACTTATAGTTTATTTATGCATCATTTATCCTCATTGTAAATTAAAATTTTCCTATTCTCCCTGTGGCAATTCATGCAGGTTCACCAGGGATCTCATAGCTACTAGCAATGTATCCTTTTTTCCCAGATCTGATTTGTTGCTCTGAGATCCATTGACTTTACGGTGACAGAGAGCTACTAGCCAAATCCTGAGTATGGTGAAAAGAACTGGATCCCAGATTAGGAGGAGTAATCCTTTGCTAGTGTAGAGGAGTAGCTGCACCCTTGCTATATTTTACCATTCTTTATGCAATCACAAAACTTTATTTGATCACGAACTGTATTTTTCAGAAAATCGTTTGAAATGGTAAAAAAAAATTTAAATACAACTACCTGGTGTAATGCTTGGCAGATAAGATTTAGTATTCCCCAGACACTCTGTGATACATGACAATGTACAGCTTTGCATTTATTAGAAACGTCTACACAGCAGAGCGAACCACATAAGCATATGTAATGAAGGTGTCCATGTTGTGTGAGCAGGATGTTCTCTTTCTACCCCCTGTATTTCATGCACCTTCTGCCAAAGTGCTTCCAAAAATAGTGCAGTGTTTTTAAAGCTGGCAGCAAGGATGCAAAGTGAGGAATTGTCACTAAGGAGTGCTGTCCTCTCCCCCATGTGAAATGCCATCATGTAAACAGATCTGCAATGCTGTTCAGTCCTCAGGGCTCTCTAAAGCTGCCAACACTATATGATGTAAGTTCTGTTCACACTAAACACTTAACGGTTCTTTTTTTTTCGTTTTCTTTTTTTTGGACAGGTTGAAAGTATATCCAATCCCAGTAACCTTTTTCAAAATCGTACAATAGCTTAACACACTACTGTATTTTGACATTTTCTTTATAGATCAGGCTAATTTTTGGTATTTGCCATCAGAATTATAATATAATTATAATTATATATATAATATATATATAATATTATAATATAATATATAATAATATATAATTATAATTATATATTAATAATTATATATTATATATATTATATATATTAATTATAATTATATATATAAATATATAATTATATACATAATATATATATATATATATATATATATATATATATATATATATATATATATATATATAATATTACAATATAATATAATATAATATAATTATAATATAATATAATATAATTGCCATTATAATGAGGCTGTGTTCACATGTTGGGATTTAGTTGTGGTACCTTCACAGTATTAACACAGTTTTTCAGACTTGCAGCTAAAACAGCGAAAGTGTGATGGTACCTCAACAAAACCACAATGTGTTAACACAGCCTCAATTGAAGCTCTTTTCTAATGAATTAAATACAGAGAAAAGTTGCTGTTTAAAGTGATTACTTTCACCCCCCTTACACTTTATGTAGTTTTCTGCACCATCCACTAGCTTAGATGCTGCACATTTAATATATGCCTGTATATATGACTGTGTGTTTTTGCTGCTTTAAAATACCTTAATTTCCTCAGTGGACAATGTTGACTAGGCGGGGCTTAAAGGGGTAGTTGCGGTGCTACACATTTATTCACTAAATAACACACATTACATAGTTATACAATGGCCCCCTTCCCTGTGTTCCCCCCACCCTCCGGAAGTGTGGTGCATTAGATGAGCATAGTTATGCTCAGCCAATAACACGCTGGAGGGGGGCTGGAGTGGTCCGGCCAGCCTCCTGAAGATGACGTGTTCGACCCAAGATGGAGTCCGGGGTCGACAGTGATTTATGTGAGTATAATGCACCACACTTCCGGGGGTGGGGGGAACACAGGGAAAGGGAGCCATTCACTTAAATTGTCTAAGTGTCTAACTTTGTAATGTGTGTTATTTAGTAAATAAATGTGTAGCACCGCACTACCCCTTTAATGTCAGTTGGGCTCTTTTCCCAGCAAGCCCAACTGCTGTAAAGCCACACCTAGATGGCACTTTCCACCAATGAAATGAAGCGAGAGTAAGGGGGGGTGGCAGTATCACTTTAAGGAAATCCCAGAATAGATTTGTACTTGGCATTTAGCTGCACTTCTCATAAATGATTGAGTGGTGTTGTCTGGATGAAGTAGGCTACATACATAGCATCCTAATTTTAATGTTTTAGTTGGATTTAGTATGGCCTATAAAATAAACACTTACTAGTCATTGCTCCCACTAGCCAGAAACCTACTCCACACTGATGAGGGGCAAAAACCCCGAAACAGCTGTCTGTGGATGGATACCTTGGTGAGGTGGTTTCCTTGACTGGAGAACGCTTTGGCTTGGTTGTTCCTTCCCGGAGGGAAGGTCTGGCTAGTTCACTGACGTCGAGACATGTGATGGTGTCTCTGCAGTGTTCTTTTGCATATTTGATTTCCCAGGGGGCAATGTTCTAGAATACACTGACGTTGAGACACGTGATGGTGTCTCTGCAGTGTTTTGGTTGATCTCCCTGAGGTCAACCAGCGTCCTTTTGCATGCACTTACTAGTCATTGCTCCCACTAGCCAGAAACCTACTCCACACTGATGAGGGGCAAAAACCCCGAAACAGCTGTCTGTGGATGGATACCTTGCTGAGGTGGTTTCCTTGACTGGAGAACGCTTTGGCTTGGTTTTACCTTCCCGGAGGGAAGGTCTGGCTAGTTCACTGACGTCGAGACATGTGATGGTGTCTCTGCAGTGTTCTTTTGCATATAAAATAAACACTGTGATGTATAAAAGCAAGTTCTGCAGACACTTTTTACATGATACCAAGATGTGTCTAAAGAAAAAAAACATGTCCAAGCCTGGCCTAGGTGCATCAGTCATGATAAAACTCTGACCACAATGTTCAGTGTGTATTTTCACACCATATCACAGTTCTGATCAGACACTGTGAACCGTTTCCAGAATATTATGTTGGTTTATATGGATTAAACCAACCAAAAATAAGCCTGCACAGGCAGATCGTCTGTAATTCTATTATTACCATGGAGGGAGTAGGTTCTGGAGCTAGGCAAACTGACCCTTATTTACTAAGATTGTCAGGTTGTCAAAAACCCTACACATCAGTGTTTTATTTTCCTGAACCACTAGATTTATTAAAGCAAAGCAAAGAAGGAGCACGAACTGCTATTTATAGTAAAGTAGCTTACATCACTATACTGCCTTTCCCTTCCATGAATCTATTGACTTCCTGGTTTCCTCTCTAAACAGTGACCCTTCTGTTGCCATGCATAAGTGCAGCCTAGAGATGAGTGAATTTACAGTGTTAGGCCCAGTTCACACTGAGCAAAACGACGGAATCCCACCATGCTCAGTGTTCTGCAGTGACTGAATAGGAGGGCGCACGACTCCGCTTCATTCCCTCTCCGCTCAAAGAATTAACATGAGCGGCGGGAGTGGATGCAAACGTGCCCTCCCATTCAGACACTGCAGGACACTGAGCACGGCAGGATTCCAAAGCAAATTCCGCTGTTTTTGCTCAGTGTGAACTGGGCCTTAGGGCCTGTTCACACTGAGCTAAAGTGGGCGCCACTTGAAATTCCGCCTGTCCCATTGTTTCAATGAGATTTCTTGTGTGCCTTTGTTCTTCACCAAAAGAATTGACATGATATGTGGAGCTTCCGCGATGCGGGCTCCGCTTGAAATATCGCTACTTTTGCTTTGTGTGAACGGGCCCTTAAAAAAAGCTAAGTGCCTTGTTACCTCAGTTGTCAGCTTATAAACCGTCTGGCTTTCAATTTGTGCTGCTCTGGGTGTCTGGATCCTGGATCCAGTCCTGGGAAGCTTGGAGAATTTTCCCAGGACTAGATCTAGCTTTTCCAGGCACCCAGAGTTTAAAGGCAGCAGACTGATAAGCTGACTGCCGAGCTAACAAAGCACTTTGCACCTTTAACACTGTAAATTTACTTATCTCTAGTGCAGACACTTTTCTACAAGCCCTCTTGCTTGCATGTGAAAACCAACTGCCAGTACTAATGCGACAGATCGGGCAACTGACCCGGGCATGAGTGACCCAACCTAGTGGATGCCCAGTGGGTCGTAACCAAGGGCAACGTGTTATCAAAACAATGCAGGCACATTAGTGAGTCTATGTATTAAATGATACATTTTGAGAAGGTCTTGTACTTTTGAAATGCAAATCTACAGAAAAAAATAAATGGCTGCACCTCAAACCCATGACTGACACTAATGCCTCTCGGCTACATTTAAAAACCAACGCCAGAATGTTGGTATATACTGTAATTTGGTCAAACCATATTACCTCATGTACCGAGTGCAGGTCTTCTGACCCACATGAGTCCCTACACTAGACAAACAATGTGTCGATCAGCAACCGCCAACCCTACAAAGCAAGCGACAAAAGGGGATGGGGGGCCTCAGAATAGCCCTGCAACCCCACTGTCACAGGACCAAACCCACTGGGCTCTCCCACACCCCGCAGGCGCCACCGGTGAAGAAGGCGGCCGCCAAGCAACACATGTGGGAACAAGGTGTTATTACTCACCATTGCATCAGCAGGTAGAATGGGAGAAAGAGGAGGTAACCACCATATGTGCACAGGTGCTTCCTGCTAATTAGGGTCACATGGGTCTTACAAGGGAGGAGTGCTAGCCACAAAGAGAAAAGAGAGCATATTAAATGCAAACCTAGAGAAAAAGAAATGGCTGGACCTCACACCTTTGGCTGACACTAATGCCTCTCAGATACATTTAAAAACCAACGCCAAAATGTTGGTTTATAATTTGATCAAACCATATTGCCCCATGTACAGCGTGCAGGTCTAAACCATCACTGTGTCAGTCAGCAACCACCAATCCCACAAAGCAAGCGACAACAGGAGTGGGGCCTGCAGGGTGTGGGGGGCCCAGTGGGTTTGGTCCTGTGACAGTGGGGTTGCAGGAATATTCTTGCCCCCCTCTCCCCTGTTGTCACTCGCTTTGCGAGGTTGGCAGTCGCTGACTGATACAGTGTTGGTTTAGTGTAGGGACTCATGTAGGCCAGAATACCTGCAAGTCGTACATGAGGCAATATGGTTTGATCAAATCATATACCAACATTCTGGCATTGGTTTTTAAATGTAGCCGAAATGCATTAGTGTCAGCCATGGGTGTAAGGTGCAGCAGCTCCTTTTTCTCTAGTGTTGTATCTTGTACATTTGAAATATGTTTTTCTTTTAACTATGAAATAATGAACTGTGTACTTTTTATTTACAGTTTTCTTCGTGACACAACCCTTCAAGGTGTCTAAATGTCCTCACAATATTTACCAGAATTTTAATAAGTAAAACCTAACCTTACAGTCTTATTAGTGATGGTGGATTTGTAGAATACAATATCTGTTTTCAGGGATTTTTGTGGTGCATGGAAACAAGAAAGCAACTGAGAAAAACTAGTAAAAAAAACATTGCTGACAGAAACAGTTTAACAAATGAGGGCCACTATGCTCAGGACGTTACTGTCATTTGGAGGAACTTTTGCACAGCAGCATGTGTCTCTCACCGGCTGTCAATTAAATCCAAATGGGATGTTATTGTACATAAGTTTGGTTGGAAGCTTTAAAGCTTTTTTCACAGCACACATCGATTATGATGGTTTTTGCTTGTCTATGTCATTCTGCATGTTACAGTCTAGAATTTAAGAGTTGCCTTGTTCCTCTTTATTGAGCTATTGTGACAATAAAATTGTAACTTCTTTTTGTTATTAACATTATAAAAAAAACTGGTATGTCAGAGGATTAAAGTGAGATGTCTACACAGATATAATAGATGTAGAGCGTGAAATCTCCTCTGTAAAGATACCCATACACATGGGATAGCGGGCAGTTGAAATCCAACATGTCAGATCCTTTTTCTTCTGACATCATGTCAGCAGAAAGTTGGAACTCCTTATACACTAGACAAGTCTGCCAGGTTCTACAAATTCTTTTCTAATATGTGCAGTGCATTACAAAATACTTCAGACCCTTTCACTACATTTTGCTGTGTTGTGGCCTTGTGCTTAAATAAAAAATCAAGTATATCCCCATCATTCTGCACGCCATATTAACACAGTGCAAACAGAGTTTATTAAATCTTTGCTAACGTATTGAAAAGGAAAAACTAAAATATTGCATTCAGACCCTTTTATTCAGTTGAAGTACCTTTGGCAGTAATTATTCTCGGGTATGATGCCATAAGATGCGGACACTTGGATTTATGGGTTTTCTGCTATTCTTCTCTGTAGATTGCCTCAAACTTTGTCAGGTTGAGTGGGGATTGACAGAGGTGTCTTCAGAGATATTTAATTAGTCAGGTGAACCTTAGGCCCAGTTCAAGGTCCATAACACTCTGGATCAGGGTTTCAATTAGAATATCTGTACATTGCTCCATTCAGCTTTTCCTCAACCTTGGGTACTGTTCTGCAAACTCCAGACTGGCTTCCATGTGTTTTTCTTCTGCGGAGAGGCTTCTTTCTGGCCACTGCCATAAATTCAACATTGGTGGAGTGCTGTGGTGATAGTTGACCTTCTGGACGTTTCTGCCATCTGCACACAGGATCTTTGGAGCTCAGTCACAGTGACCATTGGGTTCTTGCCTCTGATTACTTAAATAAAGTAAAACTATCAGATGCAAAATTAAGCATGTCACTGATGTTTCACATTGATCTTAAGGTGACAGATTCTGTCTATTGCCATCTTTGTCTTGCTGTAAAGTATGTACTACATTCCGTTAAAAACAGCTCTGACATGGTGGCAGCCCCATAACAATGTCCAAAAAGTAAAATTAAAAATTATAGTCACAAAACACAAAGAAATTTAAATAAAAGAACAATTTTTTGTATCTGACTCTAATCGGTAAAAGAAACTTTAAATGATACATGCCCTTTAAGAGGTTAAAGGCTTCACAAAAGATGCACTTGACCGCTGAACTAGAGTTTAAATTACGCCAAGTAAATTTCGACAAGTAAACGACGTATGTAGCTTTTGTTTCATGCCTGTTGAGTTCAGTGAATAAAGTAACACATATATCCACCTTTGAGCATGTTTTTTTTTCAGTTTGTGTACAATCTACAATAAAAGCTGAATAAATTTGTAACTACAGTGTATTACCGATTTTGCACTAATCCTTAGCTATACTTAGTAGTTAAAGCCTAGAGCTACAATCACACATTTGCTGGTTATCAATAGAAACATTTGACAAGCTTGTAGATAAAACTTCCCTTACAGATTTGATACAATGAGAACTCTCTTTATGTACATCAGGGGGATACTAGTTCTCCATAAGGATAGTCCACCATAAAGAAGGTGGACTCTCCATATGGAGAAATGGTATCCCTTTTACTCACTCCGATAGCCTCTCACCAGCCATCCAACACCCTGCTCTGAACTAAAGAGGGACAAAACAAGAAACAGCTGTCTGCAGATAGGCAGTCTTTCCTTTTGTAAAGATTTTTGGCTTGGCATAGATCCCCAGTCAATGATGTAAGACTCCTTGATGGGACAAAACACTGGAAGGAACACACCTTTTCTTAAGTGGTGTGAGAGCTGTTTTGTATACCCTACCTACATTAGGTAACTGATGGATGTCTGGCATACATGTCACAGAAAATAAGTCACCAAAGAAAGCTCTCTGTACATACTGAGCCAGCCTTGAAGTTTCAGCTCTGAAGCCTACACATTTGTAAATGCACCTTTGGGCTATAATAGAGGTTGTAACTCCAGATCTGTGTAAGATAGGTAATGGTTTGTATTTACTAATGGAAGCATAATAGCTTTCTGGCTATAGATTTGTCCTCAGTGGGTGCTATATAAATCTGTATCTAAATCTGTATCTATTGTAATATTACAGCACTAGATTTCATGGGATAGAACGTTGATCCAGGGATTATTCTGATTCTAAACCTCAAGCTGATCTTGTGGGTACCTACAAGACCAACTGCAAAAGTGTGGCTGATACAAATAGTTTATTTAAATTAAAACAATTAAAACAAATTAAATCAAAAATTTAATTAATTAAAGCCTACCCTAAAATAAATAAGCATCACACAGCTTCTTCATTGGAAACAATAAATACATTATGTGTACCCAAAAATGGCGGCAGTTAAAATACAACTCATCCTGCAAAAAACATGACTTTGTAAGACTACAGCTAAAAAAAAAAAAAAATCACTGTACCAAAATAGCTAAATCCCGATGGTGTTAAACAACTCAAGATGTCAAATCTAATTAGATACATTTATGGGATTTATATATTGATTAAATTTAAGGCCTTATGCACACGTTCAGTAATTTTTTCTAGTCCTGAAACAACCCGCTTCCGTATTTCCGTAAATCCATTTTTACTACTCCAATGCTTTTCAATGCACTTCATCCGTATTTTTTTTTACGGAAATACAGATGCCAACATGTTACAATCCGTAAACAATCCGTTAACAATTGATTTCAATTAGAGGATCCATAAAAAAAATCAGGGTCTGCACCGGGTCCGTACTAGGACATGTCCTTTTTTTCAGGATTGATTTTAATCCATTTCTGCTACTGATAGTGTGAATAGTCCAATAGACATCAATGTGCATTAACTCGGATCCGTAAATTACGGAACGTGTGCATAAGGCCTAACAGTTATATGGTTTCCAAATTTCCATGTCTATGTGGTAGCAAGTCATAATGCTACAATTTCAGAAGCTATCCCCACTCTGGGCTGTGGACCCAGTGATGGTGGTCTTGGTGGTGGTCTAGAATGTTGTATATTACTAGTAGTAGCAAGTAGCATGTAGCATCTAGAGTATATAAAATATCCCACTTTATTATGAGACCATGCTAAATAGCATAAACAATCATCACATGGGAAACATGTTAGTAAGAGTCTATGGGCCAGAAATGCGTTGAAAGGAATTTTTTTAACAATCTGCTTCTTGCTTTGTCATGGTCTTGTAATAAAGTTAGATATTTTATATACGCTGGATGTTATTTCTATTTTCCACTAGCAAGTTTGGTCCGCACACAAGAGTCCAGGTCCGTTGCCAGAGGGGTGAGTCGACCATGAAAAAAAATATTTTTGCAGTGTTGTTCTAGGATATTACCAATAACTTCATAACCCTATCCTGATTGTTCTGTTCAGTACAACTCTCAAATTTTTATTTGTGTATGACAGTGAATTGTCAAAATGCAGATGAAAATAAGACTTTCCAGCCTCTTTAATTGGTACAATAGATGATTTAGACAGCAACCAAAGCAAGAAATAATTATCAAATACTAAAAGAAATTGTATACTTGTTAGTCCTTCCCACAATCCCGTCACTTTTGTAGGACAGTGATTGCTCCTGTGTGGCTTTTCTTTCCCACAATTAGTAGTCAGCTCAGTCTTCTCCTTCTTCTACCATGTTTCTGTGTCACCTTCATAAGTCATCATGACAATGTTAATTACCTTTGCCTGACATTGAACCGACAATCAGCCGTTTCACATGTCTGCCATGTGTCACAATTACAGGCTCTGCTGTTTGATTATACAGTGTATGTGCAGAAATGCATTGAAGCCTTTTAGTTCGTAGTATAAATGGAAATAAAATACAGCTCAATAACGTTATAGATCTCCATATAGGGGTGGTCTAACTCCATAAGAACAAGCTATCAATACAAGGGACTTTGTCCTTGAAGCTCTGCATGTGAAGCACTGTTTTTTTGCTTGAGCACACACTATAAATCTCAGTTAATGCGGGATTCTGCATTACATTTCATTAGAATTCAAGATGTGCATGGGGACATGACTTTCTCTTGGTCTCTTTGATACTCCTCATGTGCTCTCTGTAATTTCTTGGTTTTGAGCTTCCATTTGTGAAAGCAGAAAGTCAGTAAGGATGTCACCACCAATGTGAGGATAATAGTTATCAGCACCATCAGTACAAGGGTGGAGGACAAAGCTTCATCTAGAAGTTCCAGCTCCATATCTTCTGTCACATTCTGCTTTGATAGCAGTTCAAAGTCATTTTCAAATGGCAAAGAAGAAGAAGGTGGATCCATGGTGGGCCGCATTGTATCTTTAGTACCCAGTGGAAATTGAGGATTCAAAGCTAAATTACAATTCTGCAGTTGTTAAATGTATTCTGACTTTCATGCAGTTCATATCCAGTGGTCAACAGGTTATTGTATAATCCATTCTTGTTATTTGTTATATACAAATATAAGGATCTAACCCAACACTATCCTAAGTTCACAGCTGCTGTTTGTACATTATTACCACCTCTGACCTTCTTCCATTGTTGTAGACGTTATGTGAACTGCAGAATGGGGATTCAACTTATATTTCATGCCTGAGTATGTCACAAAGACTTTACTATTTACAGTATTTAATATGATGGCTTTGTCTGTAAAAGAAGAATTCCTGAAGATGACATTTTATTCTCTATTATGTCACATGGATATGTGCAGTGCTGTTGTTTTCCTTCATGAAGGTACATCTGTGCAGAGACTTGCAAGGACAAGTGAATGTAAAGTGTTCCCCATTGTATTTCTTAATTAGACCTAGAAGAAAAGTATAAAGTTAATGTCATCCAGCAATATACAATCAAAATAGTAAGCTACGATTTACTAGTTTTAGATGTAGATTGGATATAGGCAAGAAAGTTTAGTTGTTGTTTTTTTCCTATATATTTTATTTTTTTTTAAAGTTACAAAACAAAGGTGACTATCAAGTTCCAAAAAGAAGACAAAAGAGTAAAAGCTTGGTATATAATACATACATTTAAGCCCAAGCTGCCCCTAATCTGGGAAAACTACGCTCACAAGAGAAAAGAGTGTAGCTATTGCTACCTCTAACCCCCCATACTTAGAAAAGGAAAGAAAGGAGAAAGACCAAAAGGGAGGAGAGAGAAGGGGGAAAAATAACTAAATTATATATTTCTGTGACTTGTAATGTGACTTTATTACAGTTGTGATTTGGCTGGAAAAGAAAGAATTGGCTAATTTGCAGAGAAGTTACAAGTCAGTGAGCTTTCCATATATTTGTGGACATTAATTGTCCAGAGGGAAAGACGCTCTTTGTAGCTTTCATGAATGAATGTTTTATTAATTCAATCCCTAATAGGGTATTGTAAGTGTAGACTTGTAACATGGAATATTGTTTTCTGTGACAGACTTTCTCTCCTTTTAATGAGTGTCACATTCCGCACCCTGAAAATAGAACAGATTCTAAATTCAGCACATTGAACTTTGATTAGATTTACTAAAATGGGGCAATTTCTTTCAATACTCCTATACAAATACATTATAAATGGTTGTTAATTTGCTTTCTACATTTATATCCAATAAAGAATTGACACTGATGAACATTCCCTATAATGAGGTGGTTCTCACCCACATCATCGCATCAGGATCAGCAGTTTCCATAGCACTGCAAGATCAGCTTCTTGCATCTTGGCAATAGTAGTTTATGTATTCTAATTCTCATTTGCGATAGCAGAATATATGTGTAAAGGTGAACTTTGGTGTCGCTAGTGAGTTTGTGGAATACCTATATAAGAAAGGTGCAAAAGTAGACCCTTAACCAAATACAGTGGTACCTCGGTTCTCAAACTTAATTGGTTAAGGAAGCCAGTTTTAGAACCGAGCTGTCTGAGAACCGAGCAGTGTCTTCCCATAGTAAATAACATTAATGTGTTTAATTGGTTCCGGCACCCACCAATAACTAACTAAGGTAGCTATTTATTTAATTAATAAGTGCCCATTTTAATCACTGCAGTACAGTACAGTTCAGAACAGCTCTATAATATACTGTACATTATAAACAAGAATTTTTTATACAAGAAAAGTACAGTAGTCACCAACTCTTCACTCATCCTTTACTGTATAGTGCCCCACCCCAGCACTGTAAAGGATGGGAGATGGTGGTGCACTGACTGTACTACTACTGTACTGTATATGCACTCCAGCAGTCTTATACAGTGCTGAACAGGATGGGAGATGGTGGTGGGCTGACTGTACTACTACTGTACTGTATATGCACTCCAGAAGTCTTATATAGTACTGTATGTGAAGCCTCACCAGTGCTAAACTCACCACCAACAACCCACCATCTAGGCTCGGAAAAATGTTTGAATACCAAGCAAAGTTTGAATTCCCAACGCTACTTCCGGGTACGTTTTAGTTGAATCCCGAACAGTTCGAGTTCCGAAGTGTTTGAACACTGAGGTCTTACTGTAAAGCTGATTCTCTTTAATGAAGAACTTTCAGCAGGTCAGACAAATCTAACCTGCTGATAGCTCCCTATAGTGCCGGGGGCGCTGAGGAGGAAGGTATCTTACCTAGGTGTCTTACCTTCCTCCTCGGCGTGGGTTCCGCACTGTTAGTCTGAGTAGTATTTGCTCCGGTGCACTGTTAGGAGCACTTCTGCATGCTTTTAACAGTGCTCTGGGGCTGGCTCAGAGGAGGAAAGTATCACACATACCTTCCTCCTTACCATCCCAGGTGCTGTAAGCGGCTATTAGCAGGTTAGATTGGTCTAACCTGCTGATAGTTCCCCTTTAAAAAAACATTTTTTTAATTATTCATCCTATGTTTGCTTGCAACATTTCTATTAATTCTTAAAGAGAGACTGTGAGCAGGTTTATGCTGTCCTACCTCAGTATAGAATAAACTAGTGACAGAGAAGCTGAACAGAATGATGTATCACTTACATTGTTCTGTGCAGCTGATACAGAGATATCCTCCTAAATAACATGGACAATAAGTAGTCCTCTCCATTATGTGCATGAGCCCAGTAGTCCTGGATATTCATGAGAAGGAGAAAACTCCACCAACTAGCTGCTGAATGGCAGTTATCTATCCGTGCTGTATATAGGCAGGCCACTGTCAATCAGCAGCTGGAGGGAGGGGGTAGGGGTGTAGCAACAATCCTATTCTGCTATTTTAGGAGAACGACTGAACAAAATGATGTAAGTAATACACTGATCTGTTCAGTATTTCTGTCACTAGTTTATGCTGCCCTCTTTTAAGTTGGAATAAACCTAGTGACAAATTCCCTTCAGGTCTATTGCAAAGGAAATCCCTTGTGATTAAAAGGTGCTGAATGGCTAAGGCTAGGTTCACATGACGATTTTGCAATCTGTCTCACTGTAACCGTTTTGGAAAACATTCAGAAAAACGTGGTCAACCACATTTTTGTGTACGCTACAAAATGTAAAAAACATAGATCTGTTATGATCGTGTTTTTTTTTATGATGCAAGTCAATAGAAAATGGACCAAAGTACTAAAGATTTAAAACACCACCATTTCCCATTCATTATGGAAAATTGGTGTTGCTGCATGTCAAAATTGCTGATTTTTCTTACCTCCTAATAGAAACAACTTTAAAAGCAATCAGAAAAGTCACAACTGCCCTAAAATGGTATCAATGAAAGTCACAATTCCCCTTTCAAAAAAAAGCCCTCACACAGCTCCATAGATTAAAGTGACTGTACCACCGGGCCCAGGCAGAAGCACTGGAGGCGGGCCACCCTTAGTGGGAAGAAACTCCAGCCCCTCCATGACATGACTCCATTAGAATCAATGGAACCCTATCATAGAGGGGCTAGGGTTTCCTCCCACTAAGGGTGGGTCGGCCCGCCTCCAGTGCTTCAGTCTGGGCCTGGTGGTACAGTCACTTTAACAAAAATAGAAAAGATATAAAAGTCAGAAAGAGTCAGGGTCATGGGTCCTGTGGTAAGACCCGGAGGTAGAGACTGCTGGGGGGATTGAATGTGTTGGGGTGACAGGACATCAGAAAGGTAAATGTGACTTTTTATGGCATAATTGTTATGACTGGGCCTGTTGGGACCTTGGCACGGTCCTCGGTTCCTTCTGGCCACTTCACGTTTAACTTCTGTTTTGCTTAGGTAATTGACATCTGGTTTCTCCACTCGCTCTTGCTGAATTCTGGACCAGTCTAACTGGACTCCTGACCTCCTATTTATACTCCCTCAGTCTGTTAACCCTTTGCCAGCTATTAGTCTTCTTTCCTTGTATTCATCTCTCTGTCTGCTATATCTGTTTTTCCTGACTAATCCTTGTTATCTGGCTTCCCTGACCTTGGCTATTGATACCTGACCATGCCTACACCGGCCTGCTGACTATCCCTTTTATGTTAGTTTGTCCTGTCTGTGTTTTGTGTATCACGTTACTGCAGGTTAGGGACTGTCGCCCAGTTGTCAGCAGTCACCTAGGGCTGTCTGAAGCAAGAAGACAGGGACAGTGGGTGGAGACAAGATCAGGGTTCACCGTCTGTGTTCTCTCTGTCTTTTCCCTGGCTGAACTCTACCTGTGGTTTGTGACAACAATAATCTAGGAAATTTAAAAAAATATATTGCTGGACAAATCAAAACAGTGATGAAGCCCAGTTCAGAGCAAATGGTAGTCATTCCTAGAGGAAGGAATAGCTCCCTATATTCCATAGCTCCTAAATCTCATAAACACATCTGGGGGGCACTACTAAATGTAACCCTGTTTTATAATTAAATGTCCAGAGCCAGAAAAGAAATATGTTAACTTTTTGAAGATGTGCTGGAAATAGGCTCAACTCTCTTTTCACAGATGATGATATAGGCGGCTCTATAAGCACCTTCTCGGATTTGATGATCAGTCCTGTTAATCAACACTAAATATCAGCTGTTCCTTGATGCCATCCTGACACCTCACTGTGATGTAATAAAATCCCAGTACCCAGACTAAGCAGGTGTCCTGGCTATTTCCTTAGTTGGATTATGCTTCCATTTTTTCACTTTTGGTACTTTTAGGACAGACCCCCAAATGCATTTATGCAGGCAGCCTTCTATATACATATATAATAGTGTAGAATAAAAGCAATACTAGTGTCCCAGCACTAAATCAGATGTTTATTTTAGACTTTAGTAAAATATTGATGTTATGTCTTAATGTCCTATAAAGGGAACTGTACTTTTTGTTTGTTATTAGTCCTAAGAAGCACAGAAAAAACATATAATGTACATTGTTGTATAATTATGTTATTAAAAACAAATCCCGTGGCGAGCATTGCAAAAAAGAGTCTGGAAATACGCTATATAACTGCATTGCTAATAACTGTAACGTAGTATTTATCCCTGAAAATATTCGCTTAAATTTATTCCATGGAGAGGCTCAGTTTGGAAACCATGTAAACTCTACTCTAGAGAACCAAGGTCTCCATATCTTGTACTGATAAGAACTGATGACCCTGAAACAAGTGTATACAGGCATAAATAAATGCTGAATGATTATAGTCTGTACCTTTTCTGTTTCTGTACACCAGCAGATCTGCACATGGTTGAACATGAATCATTTGCATGGATGCATCCACTATAAATGAGCAATACACTCTTTAGTTTCTTAGATTAGGTACTGAAATGATGTAATTCAAATGCCTAGTGGGAAAAATGCTGTGCCTTAAAGGGGTAGTTTAGCAAAAAAAAAAATCTTTTAAATGAGCTGGTGCCATAAAGTGCACCAGCTGATTTAAAAGTGCCATTATTTGCTTTTATAAAAAAAAATCTCATGTCCTCCCGTACTTATCAGCTGCTGTATGTGCTGCAGGAAGTAGTATTATTTCCCGCCTTGAGGGCATGAGAGGTTTTCTATGGGGTTTTGCTACTGTCCTGGACAGGTCCTGTAACAGACAGGAGAGCACTGTGTCATACAGGTAAGATTACACCACTTCCTGCATGGCATACAGCAGCTGATAAGTACTGGAAGACTGGAGATTTCATAATAGAAGTAAATTGCAAATCTCTGGCACTTTCTGGCACAAGTTGATTTGAAAGATTTTTTTTTTTTTTGCTGAACTACCACTTTAATGTAAAAAAATATTCATCCATCATCAATGATAGATGGCTATGTTTTACAGTATGTTGGAAAAACGGGTGGATAAGTGTAGCACATCAGCTTTAGTAAGACTAATGGGCACTGGTCCGCTGACAGCAGCACCCAGTTCCCAGGGGGGACTTTAGATTATCCACATCTGAATATATGAGCGTGAATGTATTAGAGCCACAGTGGGTATGATTGGGAAGATGCTCTTCCTCAGTACCAAGAAAAGTTCTCTTAAAACACCAGCTCTACCCACTGCATTCCTAAACATAGTACTGCCATATGCTGTGTGGGTGGCAGTAATCTCACAGGGAGCACTGAACAGTGATGCAAAGTGGGCTAAAAGATTCTTTACACCATAAGTAAACCTTTTCGGAACCCCCCTTTCTCCCATGTTCCTCAAAGCGTCTGTTAGGAGAGCACAATACTAGCATCTCATCATTCAGCAAGTATGGCTTATATAGAAGAGTATGACCATTCTTTGGAAGTTACATCACAAGACAGGGTCCTCCTCAGTTATTTATACTTAGATTGCAAGGATGCGGTTTTGTTCATAAAAAAAAGTAATGAGCCAAACAGAATTCATGAGTGGAGACATTATCGTAATTGGAATAAAAAGCAACTAAATTAGTTCAGCTCAACTAAGTCTTCATGGATACAAGCTGACAAGGATTATGGCTTTATTTTGTCTTGCACAATTCTGAATAGCAGTGATTGGATTTCCGCAATACCATTCCCTAAATGATTCCTATTATCCCAAGCATTCCAACTAATAGCTGCGCAGAACAGGGGCGAGCAGCCTCACAGAAGTCAAGTCATTTTATCGCAAGGTCTCGATTGCAACCTTGTTTACAGCACCTACCTCCTCTAACTGAAGGGAGAATCTCTAGGGGTGGTGGGTTGAGGAGAAAAGTACAGTATATATGTGCATGCTGTATACAGGTGCAAAGTCTTTGTACGCTGTCACTGTTGCTGGCCTTCCCGTGCCACATGTGTCGTTGCTCTCCTGCCCACCCAGTGCAGGTGGGTGCCCTTCAGGTGTTATGGGGGAGGCATACTTAACTGAACGACTGTTGAATCAGTTTAGGGCAGATAGTTTGTACTAGAAGAAGTAGGACATATGGCGATAGCTTCCAAATGTCTGCCCTTGTCATCTTGGCAAACCCCATGCACTGGATGTGATTCCAGTGGGAGTGCTGAGCAGATGTGTGAGAAATCTGGGGACATGGACAGGTGAGAGAGAGGAAAGAACTGGCTCACAAACAGTAAGCAAGCCGCTGCAGCCAGGTGTGACAAAGACAAAAAGTCCCAAGGTGGTGGACAACAAATCTGTTATTGTCAGGTTCACTGATTCGCTTCAAGGGGCTTTCAGGGACATAAATGGGTATTTATATTTAGGCTCCATTGGGACTCTTACCTGTTGGAAGAAAAAGTCTCCTCTCAAACACTAGTTCCCCAAAGACCTCAGGTCCCGGGCTCAATATTGACCTGCAGTTTACTGAAATAAACATTGGGGGAGATTTATCTAACTGGTGTAAAGTGAAACTGGCTCAATTGCCCCTAGCAACCAATCAGATTCCACCTTTGATTCCTCACAGACTCTTTGGAAAATGAAAGGTGGAATCTGATTGGTTGCTAGGGGCAATTGGGCACATTTTTACTGTACACCATGTTTGATAAATTTCCCTGTGGACTTTAGGACCAGGGTGCGGGCAATTAGCTTTGTTTCTGTTGTTTGGCACCATTTTCTCTCATCATTGACAGACAATGAAAAATAACAAAATAGATTTTGATTTCTAGATTTTTCTTGTAAAGGGAGTGGCCCGGCAATACTGTAGGTGTACATAATGATTCTGTAGGATTATGTAATATGCTAATGCAAAAGCTACAAAATCAGCGCCGATATCTGGCACCACTGGCGATGAGCCATTTAGCGCCCCCACTGCACAGTAAGCAGGGCTGCAATTAGTTTGTCTCAATTCACAGTGTAGCAGCAACACGTCTTAGCCAATCAGTTACCAATGAGTGGATTGTATATCAGTATAGTTTTCCCAGAAAACCCCTTTAAGGCTCTTTTCACACCCTGACAGTGTTGTCCATTTGCCTTATGCATCAACAAACCACCCAGCACATACAGCAAATGTACCCGTAACGCCAAATCACCCAACAGAGGCTATCATTGTCTTATTGTGCTTTTTTGCTGAATGGAATTGTGTAAAACTCTCACATAGTAAACATTATTTTTAACATGGGAGTCTATGGGTGTCATAAAGTGGTACCTGTTATAGGTATATGGCAGAGGTATACTTCAAGGGCTCCCCTGACATATATTTCCACCAGACACCACAAAAATATAGGGGGGGATTTATCAAACTGGTGGAAAGTAGAATTGTCTTAGTTTCCCCTAGCAACCAATCAGATTCCACTTTTCTTCCTTGCAGATTCTTTGAAAAATGAAACATTTCTCCTTTACACCAGTTTGATAAATTTCTCCCATAGTGTTTAAAGAGTCTTATTGTTACATATGTACCAGAATAGTGAAATTTTCACCCAAAAACTGGCACAAATGTTGTGCATTACTTTTTATGTGTTTTAGACAGGGGCATGGTTGCCTGTAAATAGACATGGCTTCAAGTGCAACAACATGCTCAAAAATTATACCAAATTCTACCAAAAATTAGACAAGCTAACAGGTGCTTCAGTGTATCAATATGAACCAGATTTATCAAACAGTGTGAGCCACTTATATAAATCAGGGACGTGATCAGCCGATAAATTAGAAAATGTTTGTTTCAAGGCTAATCGGGCCGCCCTGATGTCGAAATTGCTCAATTATAGATAGGCTTGGGCCATCCGATAGGGCCCCAATAATTAGATAGCTTTGATAAATCTGCCATGGGACATTTCTGTATAGAAAATGTATCTGTATTTGGTTGCAGTCAGCTATTTTTATGTTTGTTGATCTAAGTGCCGAACTGCTTGTAGCCTGCAGGGGGCATCATTCACACCAGGTATCCTTATTTGTGAACCACTAGCTTAGCCCACTTTATGTCATGTCATGTCTAGTTAGAAAGAGAAAATCACAATCCAGACATGAACCAATCACATGTATTAAAGTGAACCTGTCATCAGGGCCGCTATACAGGATAAGTGACGAATTCCGCTCTGCGGGCAGAAGTTTGGAAAGTTCGGGTCTACATGGCTACATCCAAGCAATGAACCCGTAATGTGCATGACTTCTATTAGATCAGAATGGTGGGTGTGTATAGCAGAAATCTCTCCAGAAGACCAGCCATCTTTTTCGGGGGTTATTGCCCCTTGTACATACAGGGCAGTGTGCTGGCTATAGACAGGCCTATCATTTTGGCACAGAGAAAAAACATTAGCCATTTGGTCCCAGATATTTAATGAAACTCAGGAGATATTTATAGTCTTTAATATATATATATATATATATATATATATATATATATATATATATATATATATAATTATTATTATTATTATTATTAGTTCTTGATATTTGATCCCAGGCATATTCAGCTGTATGGATATTATATAGCTCAGTGTACGTAGTGGACACTATGGACACTGTCTGCACACTTGGTTAAGTGTGAAATCCTGACATCCTGCCATATTGGATAGCCAGGACACTTTGCTTGTTGGGCCTGTAATACTGAAGCTCTTGTAAAGCCAAGATTTCCTGGGCTGACCTGTAGTTACTTATAATGAAATGTTCATATGAAGCCATATCTGCAGTATAAGAACCCCCCCTTCCCGTTTTAGGTCTCACAGGTAACAGATAGCATTGTAAGTTATGGAACCTGATTGCTATTTGGAGCTCCACTGTATTCCTCTTGTAGCAGTTTTGAGCAGTTTGCCCCATTGTGCAGCAATGATGAATAAGCTTTATGAACCATACTTACCTTGTGCAGAACACAAGGAGGTTTCTGTACTCATTCCCGTCCTACAGCTGAGATGCAGAATGGCACAGCAGCTCCATGCTAAGTGTATGACATGTGAGAGTTGTGTTTCTGTGGTGATATTGGAGGTAGCAGATGCTTTCCCAATGCTGGCAGACTAGAATTTCTTTATTTTTAGCTCTGTTTGCATTGATAGCATATCACTTCTATCTCACACAATATGTGGACAGCTATGGATAAGCTGACTTTACACCTGTGTACTTGGCTTTAAATGGAAGCTGTCCGCACATTTATGCAGCCCCTTCCGAGTAATGACAGCGCACTTATTTATGCGTTACTGGGGTGTAGTTTTGTGGAATTTACAGTTTATTAAGCTGACCATACAATGCAACACTGTTGTTACCCAAGCGCTCATTCTGCCATCAGCTATTTCTCCCTTCCCTCCATAGACATGCACGCTCGTCTCAGATGAATGTCCATGTGTTTTGTATGGGCAGAGGGGAAGAACACTGCCAGATTCCTATGGTGGCATGGGGTTATTGAAATCCAATAGCCTAATCTTTTTTTTCCCCTGACACAAAATTCTCATTCACATAGTGACCAGTCCCACTGAGATCAACTGGTTTCCCAACTTTAAATCTAATATATAGAATTGAGTGTATTAATGAGCTGAGGGTTTTTCTCATTCACTCTTCACTGATTGACAATAGGGAGAACACTGTCATTTGCCCGCAGGGAGGTTAGGGGGAGTCTGAAGCTCATGAATACACTGGACTTCTAGTTCACACTGTTCACAATACACTACAACATAGAAACTGTAAGTTTGACCTAACCTACACAATCCAACATAAATGAGACACAACGCTGAGATCAGTATGGCACTGCTTCAGGCTGCCCTTATAAATGTACACATAGGTTCTCTTTACACTGGTCAGCAAAACAACAATTGACAACCTTCCATGTCACATAATATCCATTATGTCCATTGGTATCTCAGTCAGGACTATATCCTTCACTTAATGAACTTAATGAAAGGGAATACAATAAGGACTAATTGTTTCCTATTCAATACCATTCTTCACCCGCAGAGCATCCAGTGTACATATATATATATATATATATACATATTAGAATAGGTTTGCATGTAATTCTATCCTAGTCATATCTCAGAGTAGTAAAAATAAGAACAATGCTGTTGCCATCTTATACTCTAACAACACATCTTATACTAGAAATTCGAGAAAGGGATTACTTTGCAACCCACATGTACCACACCCCCTCATAGCACCATCATCCTCAGATGACATTTACATGTTTGGCACTGTGACAAGCACTGCTGCTGTAGCCATGTGCCCTGCTTGCCTCTATGTTACATACAGCCCTGTGTGCAGCCATTCTCAGGTCTGCAGAGTGTTGCCATTCCAGCCTTGACAATGCACATTCATCATTATTAGACTCATGTACAGTAAGACTCAGTTTCTTTATATTACACCTGTCACAGGTAAGATCATCATAGTCTAGCACCATGGACAGCACATACAAGGGTAAAATCACTTGTCCTCTGGTATTTCCCAATCTTACATAGGTGATTATATATATATATATATATATATATATATATATATATATATATATACACAGTCACAGTCTTTTGGCTTTATCCTTGTTCTGATTGACAGTCATTGCAATTTGCAACATATGTTTCATTTCCATCTCCCTCTGACTCCTATGATGAATTGTATACATGCTATATGCAGCATAACCTGTGATAACTTACTCCGGTGTTGATGTATTGAGCTGAGATTGTCTACTGCATTGTATCCGCAGAAGCTTTTTACATACTAAGTAGTGCAGATGGACCTGGGCTACAGCTAGAGAAAGGCTCTGGTAATTGAGCATTTCATTACAGTCAAAGGCAATAGACAGATCACTATTCATTGTGGCTTTTTCTATCTCAAGGCACATTGGACCTTTACTTTCCATCCTGAATAGCAGAGCAAACAGAAGACATTAACATAATAAAGAAAGAGTCTTCTGATAATTATTCAATGACAATCTGCTCACATGAAAGTTACATGCAAAATAAGTACATGCTATCTGTATATTGCAGCAGGTTGGAGTCATTGCACACTCAATACTCAATACTCACACTCAATAATAATGATAGTGTTCATGTACCTGTCAGTAGTGGAGATCTTCCCCAGATGATCTTGATCTTCTTATATGGATGAATTGCAGTAAGATATCAGCTGCCTGGAATTCTTGCATTGAAAGTTTTGCTGCAGACTGGAACAGATCCACCACCCAGCACTCTCAGATATCAAAGCAGATGTATGTTCAACTTTATTTGGGAAGGGCTCTGCCATCACATGGTGATCTTACTGAGCTGGGAGGGGCATTGCTATTGCAAAATCAGGTCAGCAACATCCAGCAAGCAGTGATTGTTAGCAGAGATGCAGTAGAGACTTGTCATCCTAAGCTCAGCAGATCACTGATCTGGTGGCTGCTCCTAATAGGAGCTGTATGTATACAGTGTAGGCTGGGTGTCACAAGCTAGAAGATAATAGGGATTGCAGTCTGTGGAGCGTTCATGCTCTTATAGAGGTAATGCTATTGGAGCTCTTGTCCTCAATGAATCCAGATGTTTGTGTAGGTTAATTAGCTGGAATAAGAGGATTGCATTTAAACAATGAATCCTGGAGGAGTTGAGTGCATAGATGAAGGCTCAGCATTCATATGGTGTGAGGTCTGGCAGGGCTCCCTTCTTTGTTACTGACATGGAGCATTGCTATCTGTGCACCACCAGGACTGCAATCATTCTGCTGCAAACTAATTAACAGAACTTTAGGACTTGTCTCATTGACATCATGGCCCCTCCAGCAGTGAGTGTCACATTACATTACTGAATGCTTCACTACATGACAGGCTAATAGGACAGTATCAGTGCTGGGCTAGATCTATGGGAGCTGTTCATGGTGCTGAATCTGTCATACCCTTAGATTGTGATAAAGACAGGCATTGTACAGCCCTGTGCTATCTATCTGTATGTCTGTCTGTCTGTCTATCTATCTATGAGATTGCTTGTACTGTATAGGAATAACTTGATTCAATTGTTTGTATATTGGTTGTTAATTGCGATTGTGTTGGGGCAGGTATATGGTAACCTGATCAGTCATGAAAATTCATGCACCTCCTAGTGGTATCTTTAAATTAGTGGTGGTCAACCATCATATTAAGGACGTTTTACCTATACACAAATATATTATTATGCACAAGCCTGGAGAACAAGAAAATGGCTTAACATCTCTCCCGTGTTTGATACTAAAGTTAGTATATCATTTAATCAAACCATATTGTCTCATGTACCACGTGCAGGTCTTCTGATATACATGAGTTCCTAATCTAACAATTGCACGGTGTCAGTCGGCGACCACCACCGCTGCAAAGCATCGCTGGACCACTGGATTTCCCAACCCCCACCCCCCGTGGCTTTGCGGGGGTGGTGGTCGCCGACCGATACTACACTATAATTAGAATAGGAACTCTTGTATATCAGAAGACCTGCACATGGTACCTGAGGCAATATTTTTGATCAAATAATATACTAACTTCTGATGTTGATTTTTAATGTGGCTGAGAAGCTTTAGTATTAAACATGGGTAAGATGTGCAGCCATTTTCTTCTTCTCCAGACTTGTACATTTTTGTATTCCATCCCCTTTGTTGTGGTTTTGCACTCCACCCAGTGAGAACCATGTAGACTGCCTCCTGTTAATTGGTATCACTACATGGTAAGTAGCTCCTCTTTCTCCCAGTCTAGCTGGGAGCACATAGAGTGAGCTTCCAGCACATAGAGTGAGCTTGATGTTGGTTGGCAGCTGTCGCCTCTGGTGTGTCTGCAGCAATGGCGGATTATAATGTAGGCGGTTTGGGCGGCCACCCGGGGCCCAAGGCTCCGGGGGGGCCCATGCCTTGCCGCCCACATTATAATGCCGCCCGGGAGGCCCCCTTCCCCCCGCCACTGCACTCTTGTGACCGCAAGCATTGTTTCGCTTGCGGTCACAAGAGTCTCCAGCTGCCTCCGTCTGATGCGCGGCTGCCGGGGGTGTCCCGTCCTCTCCCCGGCAGCGCGCGCATCACACAGCTCCTAGTGCCGCCTGGGGCCCTGACTTCCGGTACTGAGAGGTACCGGAAGTCAGGGCCCAGGCGGCACTAGGAGCTGTGTGATGCGCGCGCTGCCGGGGAGAGGACGGGACACCCCCGGCAGCCGCGCATCAGACGGAGACTGCAGAAGGAGAGAGGATCGACGGGGGAACGCAGGGTAGGTGAGTTGTATTTTGTTATTTTTGTGTTATTTACTCACTGGGGGGGCATCTGGAAAGGGGGGGAAAGAGGGGGACCATCTATAAAGGGAGGGGGGAGAGGGGGACCATCTATAAAGGGAGGGGGGAGAGGGGGACCATCTATAAAGGGAGGGGGGAGAGGGGGACCATCTATAAAGGGAGGGGGGGAGAGGGGGACCATCCATAAGGGAGGGGGGAGAGGGGGACAATCTATAAGGGGGGGAGAGGGGGACTATCTATAAGGGGGGAGAGGGGGACCATCTATAAGGGAGGAGGGAGAGGGAGGACCAGCTATATGGGGGGGAGAGGGAAGAGGGGGACCATCTATAAGGGGGGAAAGGAGGACCAGCTATATGGGGGGAGAGGGAAGAGGGGGACCATCTATAAGGGGGGAAAGGAGGACCAGCTATATGGGGGGGAGAGGGAAGAGGGGGACCAGCTATAAGGGGGGAAAGGAGGACCAGCTATAAGGGGGGAAAGAGGGGGACCAGCTATAAGGGGGGGAAAGGGGGGACCATCTATAGAGGGGGGAAAAGAGGGGGACCATCTACAAGGGGGGAAAAGAGGACCAGCTATAAGGGGGGAGAGGGAAGAGGGGGACCATCTATAAGGGGGAAAGAGGGGGACCATCTATAAAGAGGGAAAGAGGGGGACCATCTATAAGGGGGGAGAGGGAAGAGGGGGACCATCTATAAGGGGGAAAGAGGGGGACCATCTATAAAGAGGGAAAGAGGGGGACCATCTATAAGGGGGGAAAGAGGGGGACCATCTATAGAGGGGGAAAGAGGGGGACCATCTATAAGGGGGGAAAGAGGTGGACCATCTATAGAGGGGGAAAGAGGGGGACCATCTATAAGGGGGGAAAGAGGTGGACCAGCTATAAAGAGGGAAAGAGGGGGACCATCTATAAAGGGATAAAGAGGGGGACCATCTATAAGGCAGGAGGGAGAGGGGGACCATCTATAAGGGGGGAAAGGAGGACCAGCTATATGGGGGGAGAGGGAAGAGGGGGACCAGCTATAAGGGGGGAAAGAGGGGGACCAGCTATAAGGGGGGAAAAGAGGACCAGCTATAAGGGGGGAGAGGGAAGAGGGGGACCATCTATAAGGGGGGAAAGTGGGGGACCATCTATAGAGGGGGAAAGAGGGGGACCAGCTATAAAGAGGGAAAGAGGGGGACCATCTATAGAGGGGGAAAGAGGGGGACCAGCTATAGAGGGGGAAAGAGGGGGACCAGCTATAAGGGGGGAAAGAGGGGGACCATCTATAGAGGGGGAAAGAGGGGGACCATCTATAGAGGGGGAAAGAGGGGGACCATCTATAAGGGGGGAAAGAGGGGGACCAGCTATAAGGGGGGAAAGAGGGGGACCAGCTATAAGGGGGGAAAGAGGGGGACCAGCTATAAAGGGGGACTATATCCATCAGGGGACCAGGTGAGGTGGCGATATGTTTATTGGGGGCAGTGGAGGTGGGGTGGGCAATGCTTACTGGGGGTAGCAGCAAGGGACCAAACATTATGTTTATTGGGGCCATCAGGGAGGGGAGGCAGGCAGTGTTTATTGGGGACAGTGGGGGGGGGGACGCAGTAGCAGATTATAATGGTCCTTGGTCCTGTGACATTGGGGTTGCTGGACTGTTGTGCTGCCCCTTCCCCGCATGAGCTTTGGCATTGCAGTGCTGGTGGTCGCCGACTGACACTGCGCCATTGTTAGAGTAGGAACTCATGTTTATCAGAAGACCTCCATGTGGTACATGAGGCAATATTGTTTGATAAAATGATATACTAACTTCTGATGTTGGTTTTTAATGTAGCTGAGAAGCTTTAGTATCAAACATGGTAAAATAAGCAGCCATTTTCTTGTTCTCCAGGCTTGTGCACATATATTAGTATAGTTACACAGTATATTTATATTTATTGTTCAAGAAGAGAAATGGGCATGGCATGGCTCTGTATTTAGACCTGGCTGAATGTGAGAAGTGTATACAAGCCACGATGTCTCTCATAACAGTGCTGGTTACAGATGTGTCTATAACAGGGCCAGCCACAGTCTCTTGTCCTGGCGGCACAGTCTCTATTGTAACAAAGCTGGTTGGAGATGTGTCCATAACAGAGCCAGCCACAGTATTTCCTAATTACAATGCAAGGCTGTGCCCCTCTTAACTGTAAGCCACAATATTACTTATAGCAGAGCCAGTAATAGTAATAGTGCAGTGTACCCCATAACAGTGCCAGTCAAGTCTGCTCTGAAACAATGATAGTGTTACCCATAGCAAAGTCCACCACCATGTTCACTAGGGATGGTCCGAACTGAGTTCGGTTCGGGTTCGTACGATAGGTGTCCACATAACAGCCAACTTATTACTCATAATAGAGCCAGCCATAGTGTTCACCATAACAGAGCCAGCTACAGTGTTCCCCAAAACAATGCTAGGCACAGTGTTCACCATAAAATACAGCCAATATTCCTCTGTTATGTTGGTCTGATTGTACCAACATAACTGTCCCAGCCACAATGTACCCCAATAATATTTAGGCAGAGTTCCCCAATAAGCAATGTGTGGTAGAGCCCATTGCCTGATGCAGGAGATTATTAAATGTCACTAACAACCAGCCATTCACTCATTTACTTTTAACTGCCTCCTAGTATTTGAACTCTACCCTATGAAAATGACCTGTGACAGATTGCTTCTGCTTGTATCAAGGTGTCCGAGTTTAGAGTTGGGTACTACTCCTTTATACTACAGTCACACTGGTGCTTGCCAAATAAAAGCAGGAGTCAAATTCCTATATCAGCTTTATTGCAGTTGTGTTTCTATCTCATGGCATAGGTATCCAGGGCAATGTTATCAGCATGCCGATCTTCCCAAGGATTCATCATGACAGGTACCCATTAATTCTATTATTTTCATAATGTTTAAAGGGGAACTATCAGTAGGTCAGACGAATTTAACTTGCAGATATGTCTCTATTGGACAGGAGACACCGAGGAGCAAGGTATGTCTCTTACCTTCCTACTCAGCGTCATTCTAGTACAGTTAGTAGTTCGCTCCACTGTCCGGTGAGACTGATAGGAGCACTAAGGCACTCGTAAAGAGCACTGCTGGACCCCCATAGCACCAAGCTGGCCCACCCCCGGATCAGCTCTGTGTGCTCCTAATGGGTGCCCCAGTGCTCCTTACGGTCCTACTGCACCATGGAGCAAACTACTAAACACACCATAATGCTGCTGAGTAGGAAGGTAAGAGACACACCTTGCTCCTCTGTGTCCCCTGTGCAATAGTGACATATCAGCAGGTTAGAGTTGTCTAACCTGCTAGTAGTTCTCCTTTAATAAAAAGTCATCATGCATGTGGCCAATTGTACATTTGCATAACAAAAGTCTTATTACTTTTATTTTACTTCATTCATTTTATGTTTCCCTTATTCCAGAGAAGTAAGAATATTGTGTTCCAACACATTATAGAATGGTGCAGTATATTAACAACTGGGGCAAAGCAAGCCATCACAGCTAAATAAACTATGTCGTACATGGATCCAACAAAAAGGACAGGACTAATACATTGCTAAATGCCATTAAAGCACTTTTCAATTTTCAGTATTAGAAGAGAAAAAAAAAACGTTTTGCTAGTGGAAATCTTCAGGGTATTGGTGTTTGGTAGCAGTCGGAGAAGTATAAGCCATTTTAATGAAGTCTTGTGGGAAAGTCTAATGCGATTAGAAATAGCTGTTAAGTACATTAATATTAAAAACCAATAACCCATTTATAGTGGGTAAAATATACATAAGTAGTTGTCTGTGTAGAATCCTATTAGCACAGTGCACCATGTCTTACACACTTTTCTGAAGCTCAGAAATGAATGGAATACAGATTCTTTATCTGAGGTTTTATGGATAAAATAAAAGTTGGTATGTCCAAGTCTATATTCCAACTATTAGCCAACACCTGGGGAATTTCATTACTCTCAAAGTTTATTTCCAGACTTTTCCTCTAGGTTTAATATTGCTTGCATGAGTCCTCAGAAACTGATATTTGAACTGCTTTTATACCCAATGGATTCACATCAGTGTTCCAGAAATAATAGCTATCAAATTGTCCAAACAGCTTAACCTTTCATTTGCCTTCCTTTCTCTTAGCATCAGTCCACATTTTCTTTTCTTCTTTATTGTTTCTAAGTTTATTTTTAAAAAGTGGATTCCAAAATCTAGATTCACTTAGCCTGATTCCTCAGATCACATAAATTACCCAGTGGGAGCTATGAATGCTCCATCTGAATCTTACCAGTTTACTTTTGGCAGAGGAGTATACAAATATGGAGGTTGCAATTTAATCTCTACATCTCATGCTATAGAGCAGAAAATGCTGCGTAGAATTATATACAAATTTTGGGGAGAAGATTCAGTACAACTAGTAATTTATTCCCTTTTAGAAGTCCACTGGCTGGGTTCACACACAGTATTTTTGCTCAGTATTTTGGTCCTCATATTGCAACCAAAACCAGGAGTGGATTGAAAACACAGAAAGGCTATGTTCACACACTGTTGAAATTTAGTGGATGGCCGTCATTTAATTTATTGGCACATAATTGGTGTTATTTGAAAAAAATCGTCCGTTGGTATGAAATAATGGCCATAATTTGTCATAAAATGACAGCCATGCACTAAATTTCAACAGTGTGTGAACATAGCCTTTCTGTGTTTTCAATCCACTCCTGGTGTTGGTTGCAATATGAGGACCAAAATACTGAGCAGAAATAATGTGTGTGAACATAGCCTTACAGTGGACGCTGAGTAGGGCCATCCACTCCTAATCTCAGAATAATCAGATGTTTAGATAAAAAAAAAAATACTAGTAATTCAGAATCTTTCCTCCAAAAATATGTATATAAATCTGCTCAGCTCCTTCTGCTCTACACCATGATCCATACATGCACTGCATTTTCAATTAGACTGGTTTTCTTTAATACATACAATTACAGGTGATGCTGCCAGTATATGCACAGACCTTCATGCAGAGCAAACTGTTCTCCTGTGTCTTTCCTTTTAATAATGAAGAGACATGGATATGCACATATTGCACTGCGGGGTACATTTTGTTTGCTTTGCTATTTTTGTATATGTAACATATGTTGCTTCACAAGGTTTACTCCATTTAATTTGCATTATTGGGACATATACTGTACGTGTAATAAATGGGGGCCCTTTACACGGAAACACCCTTCCCTTTAGTGCTACATTCACATTGATTGAGTTTTTAAGTACAATTGTTGAATATAAATATAAAATATCTGGTGGACCTGGCCTGTCCATGTATTTTATGGTTGATAACTGTAGGAAATGCTACATTGCCCCTGTCCTAGCCCATGCACAGCACATGTTTGGCCAGCTGCAGCTTCCCCCAGTATCCATCAGCTGATCACCAGGCTGGCTTCAGTCTGAAAGAGGGTTGTGTTATGGAGACCCTTTAGAGAGGAACTGTTAGGCTGCTGTCTAGTGCACATGAGCAATACACTTATCTAGCTATGTATAAATCAAAATGTATATACATGCTATTGCCAGTGGCCTGAAAAATATGTTACAGCAAATGTACATATTGGTTTTTAAGTAAAATGGTTTTACTAGCAGATTTGTCCTTTTCATCTTTGGATAATCTTTGAATTTTGTTTGTATTCCAGAGAAAAACCTTCACTATATTTATAAATTCTCCTGTGTCAACATGCAGCAATTAACCCTTTGAGGACCAGGCCCAAAATGACCCAGTGGACCGCGCAAATTTTGATCTTAGTGTTTCCGTTTTTCCCTCCTCCCCTTCTAAGAGCTCCAGCACTTTCAGTTTTTTATCTACAAGCCATGTAAGGGCTTATTTGTTACAGGAATAGTTGTACTTTGTAATGGCGTCATTCATTTTACCATAACATGTATGATGGAATCCCAAATATATTATTTATGAAGATATAAATAGGTGAAATCGCAAAAAAGAATGCAATATGGTAACGTTTGGGGGGTTCCTGTGTCTACGTAATGCACTATATGGTAACAGCGACATGATACAATTATTCTATAGGTCAGTCTGAACACAACCATATGCAGGTTACACAGATTCTCTAATGTTATATATATTTTTTTAATAAAATCCTTTTTTTTGGCAATTAATTATAAATAAAATGGGACTATTGTGACGCTTATAACGTTTTTATTTTTTCACCTACGGGGCTGTATGGGGTGTCATTTTTTCTGCCATGATCTCTAGTTTTTATTAATACCATATTTGTGAAGATCGGACGTTTTGATCACTTTTTATAAATTTTTATAACTTTTTTCCCTCTTTTCGTGTACGCCGTTTACCATTCGCAATGACACTTGTTATATTTTAATAGATCGGACAATTACGCACGCTACGGTATATTATATGTTTATCTATTTATTTATTTTTATATGTTTTATTTATATAATGGGAAAGGGGGGTGATTTCAACTTTTATTGGGGGAGGGGTTTTGGGGTTGTGTGTTAGTGTTTTTAACTTTTTTTTTTTCACACATTTGAAGTCCCTTTGGGGGACTTGTACATACATTAGTCTGATTTCTACACTGATGAATGCTATGCCATAGGCATAGCATTGATCAGTGTTATCGGCGATCTGCTCATTGAGCCTGCCTGTGCAGGCTTAGAGTAGCAGATCGCCGATCGGACCGCATGGAGGCAGGTAAGAGACCTCCTGCAGTCCGTTTTACCGATCGGGACCCCCGCAGTCACACTGCGGGGGTCCCGATCGGTAAGTGACAGGGGACTCCCCCTGTCACTTACACTTTAACGCCGCGGTCGCGCCGCAATCGCGGCGTTTAAGGGGTTAATGACACGCGGCAGCGCGATCGCTGCAGCGTGTCATTACCGGTGAGGTCCCGGCTGCTCACTGCAGCCGGCCCCCACCTGCTATGAAGCGCGCTCCGCTCCGGAGCACGCTTCATAGCGGGAGAAACACCCAGGGCGTACAGTTACGCCCTAGGTCGTCTGGGGACAGACTTCTATGGCGTAACTATACGCCCTGGGTCATCTAGGGGTTAATAACAAGGCACATCAATGTGCTGATATTTTCTTGGAAAACCAGGCAGCAATTTCACGAACCTACTCTAGTTTATTTTTTAATGACTTATCCATCTACACTCACAGGCCACTTTATTAGGTACACCATGCTAGTGATGGGTTGGACCCCCTTTTGCCTTCAGAACTGCCTCAATTCTTCGTGGCATAGATACAACAAGGTGCTGGAAGCATTCCTCAGGGATTTTGGTCCATATTGACATGATGGCATCACACAGTTGCCGCAGATTTGTCGGCTGCACATCCATGATGGGAATCTCCCGTTCCACCACATCCCAAAGATGCTCTATTGGATTGAGATCTGGTGACTGTGGAGGCCATTTGAGTACGGTGAACTCATTGTCATGTTCAAGAAACCAGTCTGAGATGATTCTAGCTTTATGACATGGCGCATTATCCTGCTGAAAGTAGCCATCAGATGTTGGGTACATTGTGGTCATAAAGCAGGGGTGGGGAACCTTTTCCATGTCGAGGGCCGGTCGGGCCTTAATAAAATCATTCGAGGGCCGCACTCAATGTTATACCGTGCGCGGCAGTTAGTAGCGGGGGTTTGCAGCACCCGAACAAGGCAAAGTATTGTTCCCCTAATGCCCCTGCTATTGTAGTTAACCCTCTGTGATGCCCCTTGTACCTGATTTGAATCCTTAGTGATGCCCCTGGTAGCCTAGTTAACCCCCCAGCCATGTCCCTGGTGGCCTAGTTAACCCCCCCAGTCATGTCCCTGGTAGCCTAGTTAACTCCTCAGTCATGTCCCTGGTAGCCTAGTTAACTCCTCAGTCATGTCCCTGGTGGCCTAGTTAACCCCTCAGTCATGTCCCTGGTAGCCTAGTTAACTCCTCAGTCATGTCCCTGGTGGCCTAGTTAACTCCTCAGTCATGTCCCTGGTGGCCTAGTTAACTCCTCAGTCATGTCCCTGGTGGCCTAGTTAACTCCTCAGTCATGTCCCTGGTGGCCTAGTTAACTCCTCAGTCATGTCCCTGGTGGCCTAGTTAACTCCTCAGTCATGTCCCTGGTGGCCTAGTTAACTCCTCAGTCATGTCCCTGGTAGCCTAGTTAACTCCTCAGTCATGTCCCTGGTGGCCTAGTTAACTCCTCAGTCATGTCCCTGGTTGCCTAGTTTAACTCCTCAGTCATGTCCCTGGTGGCCTAGTTAACCCCCCAGTCATGTCCCTGGTAGCCTAGTTAACCCCCCCCCCCCCCCAGTCATGTCCCTGGTGGCCTAGTTAACCCCCAGTGTCTGCCCCAAATGAAAAAAATAAACATCCCACTCACCTTTCCTCCGCTCCCACGCTGTCCAGGTCCTCTTCACCCTCTTCTCTTCTGTGCCGGTCTTCTCCTGCAGGCGGCGCGCAATGAAATGACGTCATCGCGCGCGGCCCGCAGGAGTCAGAAGACCTGCGCCGCTCTGCGCCGCGCTGGTGAGGCAGGAGCCGGCATACAACACATCTTCCTGTGTCTGTGCCAGCTCCTGCCTCACCAGCGCGGCGCACGTCACAGGAGGGCAGGAGTCAGAAGATGTACACCGCTCTGAGGGGAAGGAGCCGGCACTCACAGCATCCTCCTGGCAGCTGTCACAGACACAGGAGGATGCCGTGTGTGTCGGCTCCTTCTCCTCCAGAGCGGCGCATGTCACAGGGGAGCCGCGGGCCACATCCGGAGGTGTCAGGGGCCGGATGCGGCCCGCGGGCCGGAGGTTCCCCACCCCTGTCATAAAGGGATGGACATGGTCAGCAACAATACTCAGGTAGGCTGTGGCGTTGCAACGATGCTCAATTGGTACCAAGGGGCCCAAAGAGTGCCAAGAAAATATTCCCCACACCATGACACCACCACCACCAGCCTGAACCGTTGATACAAGGCAGGATGGATCCATGCTTTCATGTTGTTGATGCCAAATTCTGACCCTACCATCCGAATGTTGCAGCAGAAATCGAGACTCATCAGACCAGGCAATGTTTTTCCAATCTTCTACTGTCCAATTTCGATGAGCTTGTGCAAATTGTAGCCTCAGTTTCCTGTTCTTAGCTGAAAGGAGTGGCACCCGGTGTGGTCTTCTGCTGCTGTAGCCCATCTGCCTCAAAGTTGGACGTACTGTGCGTTCAGAGATGCTCTTCTGCCTACCTTGGTTGTAACGGTTGGCTATTTGAGTCACTGTTGCCTTTCTATCAGCTCGAACCAGTCTGCCCATTCTCCTCTGACCTCTGGCATCAACAAGGCATTTCCGCCCACAGAACTGCCGCTCACTGGATGTTTTTTCTTTTTCAGACCATTCTCTGTAAACCCTAGAGATGGTTGTGCGTGAAAATCCCAGTAGATCAGCAGTTTCTGAAATACTCAGACCAGCCCTTCTGGCACCCACAACCATGCCACGTTCAAAGGCACTCAAATCACCTTTCTTCCCCTTACTGATGCTCGGTTTGAGCTGCAGGAGATTGTCTTGACCATGTCTACATGCCTAAATGCACTGAGTTGCCACCATGTGATTGGCTGATAACGTGGTAACGTGCAGTTGGACAGGTGTACCTAATAAAGTGGCCGGTGAGTGTACATAGTTAAGGTCCCCATACATCTAATACTTCACTCGCCCATACATGCTGCTTATGGGGCTCTCCCGATTGTCCATTGACAGATGATGTTGGTTGAGATAGGAGTTGGATGTGATAGGAAATCACTACTCAACCCCTTTGTTCTGGGAGAGATAAGCCACAGTCAGAGCTTTCTGGTTGTGTTTTATCCCTCCTCTCCCTATAGAGAACTCAGGAACTAGCAATAAGCGAACAGAACTTCCCAAACCAAGATTCATTACGTATTTTGCAAAAAGTTCAGATTACGACAGTCCGATTTTTTGGCAAGGTTTGTATAAACCCGGTTCAAAATAGTGGGCGAACAATTTAATACACATAGAAATAAAAAAACAGCCTATGCTTACCTGTCTGCATTTCTCCATTGTCCTACTACTGGTCTCTGGTGTCCCCCACTGATCAGAGCCATCTCCACTTCCAGACAAGAGTGACAGCTCGCTTGACCAATCACTGGCTGAGTTACTGTCCCATCTCAGTCAGTGAGTGATTGCCGTCTTTGGAAGTGCAACAAGCTCAGCCAATCACTGACTGAGATGGCACAGGAACATGCTGAACCACGCTAAAACAACTAAATGTCTGCAATCAATCGTTTAAAGCCGATCAGTGCCGCAAGGGCGCAGTACTGATACCAGTGGCGTGGTCTTTTTAAACACTGCCCAGTTCCCGCATTTGATGTTGCTCTTTGGCCATGCATCGGCAAAGCTCCATTAGAGTCAATGGAGCCACTTCACAGAGGGGAGAGGACATGGTCCCACTGGGGGGCTGGGGGCGGCAGGCCTGCATGGAGTGCATGGAACCAGGCCAGTGAATGGCCAAAGAACGTTACCAGGTGCGGGAACAGGGCCATGTTTAAAAAAAAAATGATCCCTGTGCCAGCGAGGATCTGCTACTGTAAATACAAAAAAAATGATGTGGTACATTCGCTTTAGGGTTCGGACAGACCTGGACTTTGTTTCAAAGTCCTGTAAAACCTGCCAAACCAAACTTTTAAAAGTTTGCTAATCTTTAACAGGAATGCTTGGCCGTGTCGAATGTGCCTGTGTATGTGGAGGACAGGGGGCCAGACAGGAGAAATAATTGATAGTTGAACGATTGTTCTGTTGTTAGCTATTAAAGGTGTACTGGAAACTCCAGGGTATATTCACACACTCACAAAGCCAGGACTGACTGCAGAGAAGAGGTCCCAGTCCTTCCTTTTACATGTCTGCCTTGTATAATCTGTCCCTGTTAATTGTATTCATTAATTTCAATTAAGAACCTAGACATGGGTTTTATAAAGCTAACTGTGTGTCATGAATATGCCTGGGATGAACTCCGTGCGCCCCTCAGCTCATGCTGCGCGGCTGAAATGGCGCTGATATTCAGTGTTTTGTATGTCTTGAGCAGTAACCTGAACCTTGTCTGAACACTGCTCTATTTCCTTCTGTGTGTTCAGCCACACCCGCTTTGCCTGAGATACTCCTGGCCACTCCGGAGTTAACTCTGATGCTGGTTAGCTAGTCTGACAGACTGTTCTCCCTGCCAGTCAGGTTGCTCTTGCCCCAGGTGTTCTGAGGAGATTAGGGGTCTGGTCCAATCAGCTCCTGCACTGGACCTCTGGTCTCCTATATAGTGTCTGCCAGCCTGCCTCTCACTGCTGGATATTGAGCTTGTCTCTGCCTGGTTCTGTGTTTGCTATTCTTGCTCTGTTTATTCTGACTCTGCTTTGTATTTCTGACCATTCCTGCTTGCTGCCTGCCCCTGACCATATTGCCTGTTTATTGACCTCGCCTTTGGATTGTGATTTTGTACTTTTGCTGCCCGATTGTTGTGACCCGGACTGTTGACCATTCTTTATTGTGTTTTGTCTGTCTGTCTTGTCTTTGTGTCCCACCTAGCCAGTGCAGGGACTGACGCCCAGTTGCTCGCCGCCATCTTAGGGCGGATTGTGGCAAATAGGTAGAGGACAGTGGGCGGGGCTGAGCTTAGGGCTCACTGTGTTGTGTTGTCTTGCTGTCCGGTTCCTGACAGAATATCCGGCCTAATATATATATATACTGCCCCCTCTGGTGCCATGGCTACTGTGGAAGATCTGGCTACCCGGGTGGAGGGGGTGTCAGGCCTGGTGGTTAAACTGGCAAACCAGATCACCCAGTTAATGGATTCTAACCTGGTTGCTAAGATGGAGGCTTTGTCTTGCCTGGTTGAAGACCTAGCTAAACAGGTTCAAGTTTTGTCCGTCAACCAGAATAATGCTGTGGTAGCGCCCCCAGTGGTGGAAAGGCCTGGAAAACCGGTCATGTTGATCCCTGATAGATTTTCTGGTGATATGGAAAAGTGTGAGTCTCTTAGGGGTGCTTGCATGTTGTTTTTTCGGATCAATCACTTCCCTTCTGAGCAGGAGAAGGTTGGTATTGTGGTCTCACTACTTCAGGGAGATCCCCAGGCTTGGGCTCTCAAAATTCCCCCTGAGGCAGAGGAATGGAATAGCTTGGAGAAATTCTTTTTGTCCCTGGGTACTATATATGCTCAAACTGATGACAGGGCATTGGCAGAGAATAACCTATTCTCTCTCCGTCAGGGTAAACGACCAGCAGAGGAATACTGTTCCGAGTTTAGAAAATTTAGTGTGGTGACTGCTTGGTGTGAACCAGCTTTGAAAGCTTACTTTAAGCAAGGATTGGCAGAGGCCATTAAGGATGCCTGGGTAGGTCACCCAGATCCTCCAACCCTTAAAGAGACCATGGCTTTGGCCATTAGTATCGACCGCAGACTCCGTGACAGGAAGAGGGCGAAAGCAAACACTGACCTCTTCAAATCTTCTTCTTTTCCTGCTGAAAAACCTTTCCTCCCTGTTGTCTCAGAGGAGGAACCTATGCAGCTGGGAGCATTGAATGTCAGGACCAGACAAGAATTCCGGAGAGACAATGGCCTGTGCTTTTACTGCGGGAACGGTGGTCACTACATCAGCCATTGCCCCATCCATCCCCGGCGATCAGAACATCATCAGCGTCCGGATGACTACCAGGAAGGTCATCTGGGCGCACAGGTAACAATTGGTGAAATTGGCATAAATTGTTCCTCTGATAATCCTGCCATACCTGTGCCTGATGTAAATGAAAATTGTGGTGATGATAACTCTGTCTGTACCTCATCTGTCTATAACTCAGAGTCCTCCGCTGACGAGTGGGAGACTGATAGCGATATTGCTAGTGATATTCAAACCTGTGTGGTAAGAGGTCATTTTCCGCCTACTTCTGGGTTATTGAGTGAGGGTCCGGTGGCCCCTCATAAAAGGGGGGGTACTGTCATGAATATGCCTGGGATGAACTCCGTGCGCCCCTCAGCTCATGCTGCGCGGCTGAAATGGCGCTGATATTCAGTGTTTTGTATGTCTTGAGCAGTAACCTGAACCTTGTCTGAACACTGCTCTATTTCCTTCTGTGTGTTCAGCCACACCCGCTTTGCCTGAGATACTCCTGGCCACTCCGGAGTTAACTCTGATGCTGGTTAGCTAGTCTGACAGACTGTTCTCCCTGCCAGTCAGGTTGCTCTTGCCCCAGGTGTTCTGAGGAGATTAGGGGTCTGGTCCAATCAGCTCCTGCACTGGACCTCTGGTCTCCTATATAGTGTCTGCCAGCCTGCCTCTCACTGCCGAATATTGAGCTTGTCTCTGCCTGGTTCTGTGTTTGCTATTCTTGCTCTGTTTATTCTGACTCTGCTTTGTATTTCTGACCATTCCTGCTTGCTGCCTTCCCCTGACCATATTGCCTGTTTATTGACCTCGCCTTTGGATTGTGATTTTGTACTTTTGCTGCCCGATTGTTGTGACCCGGACTGTCCACCATTCTTTATTGTGTTTTGTCTGTCTGTCTTGTCTTTGTGTCCCACCTAGCCAGTGCAGGGACTGACGCCCAGTTGCTCGCCGCCATCTTAGGGCGGATTGTGGCAAATAGGTAGAGGACAGTGGGCGGGGCTGAGCTTAGGGCTCACTGTGTTGTGTTGTCTTGCTGTCCGGTTCCTGACACTGTGTTAATTAATAATAATGTAACTGGTCTTCCCTATACATTCAGGATTTTTGGTGGCATCCTACCAGCAAAAACGGCGGTATAAAACATGCCATTTACAGTTGTTCATTTCCCAAACATGAACATTCATGTTGGAGAAGTGCAGCAGACCATGCTTTAAAGAGGATGTACCACCTGGTACATCCTCTTTAACCTGAACCCACCTATCGAACGGCGCCAGCACGCGCTTCATAGCCGGAGAAACACCCAGGATGTATAGTTACGCCCTAGGTCGTCTGGGGACAGACTTCCATGGCGTAACTATACGCCCTGGGTCGTCTAAGGGTTAAAAAGCCATCCCTTGACCCTACTTCCTTATCCAGCTACCGCCCCATCTCACTTCTCCCTTTTGCCTCAAAACTCCTGGAACAACATGTCTACCATGAACTATCCTCCCACTTTTCATCCAACTCGCTTTTTGGCTCCCTGAAATCTGGCTTCCGCCCCCACCCCTCCACAGAAACTGCCTTAACCAAAGTGGCTAATGAAGTGATAACTGCCAAAACCTCACACCAATATTTTGTGCTCCTTCTCCTTGACCTATCTTCTGCCTTTGACACAATCGACCATTCTCTCCTCTTACAAATTCTTTCATCCCTTGGCGTCACTGGCTCAACCCTCTCCTGGATCTCCACTAACCTCTCCAAACGCACTTTTAGTGTCTCCCATTCTCACACCACCTCCTCTCCTCGTCCCCTTACTGTTGGTATTCCCTAAGGCTCTGTACTCGGGCTTCTTCTCTTCTCCATCTATACCTCTGGCCTGGGACATGTCATAGAATCCCACGGCTCCAGGTACGAAAGGCTAAAATGAAAAATGAGGCGCCATAGGGTAATATTGTACGCAGGGGTGATTCTAGCCTCTCTGCTGCCCGAGGCGAACTATAGAATGACGCCCCCCCCCCCCGTCAATCCGCCCACATTATAATCCACTACTGCCCCCCCCACTGCTGTCCCCAATAAACATAATGTTTGGTCCCTTGCTGCACAGAGGATGTCAGGAGAGGAGGGGGCTGACTTTATAGGAGAGGTCCCAGCAGCACAGAGCATGTCAGGAGAGGAGGGGGCTAATCCTATAGGAGAGGTCCCAGCAGCACAGAGGATGTCAGGAGATGAGGGTGCTAATCCTATAGGAGAGGTCCCAGCAGCACAGAGGATGTCAGGAGAGGAGGGTGCTAATCCTATAGGAGAAGTCCCAGCAGCACAGAGGATGTCAGGAGAGGAGGGTGCTGATCTTTTAGGAGATGGTCCCCCTCTTCCCCCCCTTATAGATGGTCCCCCTCTTCCCCCCCTTATAGATGGTCCCCCTCCCCCCCTTATACATGGTCCCCCTCTCCCCCCTCCCTTATAGATGGTCCCCCTCTTCCCTCTCCCCCTCCCTTATAGATGGTCACCCTCCCCCCCTTATACATGGTCCCCCTCTTCCCCCCCCTTATAGACGGTCCCCCTCCCTTATAGATGGTCCCCCCCTTATAGATGGTCCCCCTCTTTCCCCCCTCCCTTATAGATGGTCCCCTTCCCCCCCCCTATAGATGGTCCCCCTCTTCCCTCTCCCCCTCTTATAGATGGTTTCCCCTTATAGATCGTCCCCCTCTTTCCCCCCTCCCTTATAGATGGTCCCCCCTCTCCCCCCCCCCCCCCCTGCACAGCAGATAAAACAAAAAACAGCACACAACTCACCTGCCCTCCGTTCCCCCGTCGAGCCTCTCTGGTCTTGTCCCGGGTGATGCGCGGCTGCCGGAGGTGTCCCGTTCTGTCCCCGGCAGCGCGCGCATCACAGATCTCCCCATGCGCCTGCGGCTGTGACTTCCGGCGCACGGGGAGCTCTCTGATGCGCGCGCTGCCGGAGACAGGATGGGACACCTCCGGCAGCCGCGCATCACCCGGGGGACTAAAGGCTGCATTCCCACGTTCCGTGATCCTGACGGATCACGGACGTGGAATGCATGTACTGGAGCCCCCCCGCCCCCGGGCAGTATCTGTAATGAGATGCTGGGAGCGGGGGGGACTGTATTCATAAGCGCCGCGCTGTAGTAACAGCACCGCGCGGCTGATTTAGTACAGCGCGGCGCTTATGAATACAGTCCCCCCCGCTCACAGCATCTCATTACAGATACTGCCCGGGGGCGGGGGGGCTCCAGTACATGGTACAGTCAGTGGCGGATTATAATGTGGGCGGCCGCCGAACCGCTCATATTATAATTATAATCTGCCACTGAATGCCGCCCCCATGGTGACAGCTGGTGGCGCCGCCTGAGGCAGACGATTCAGGTCGCCTCATGATTGCGGCGCCCCTGATTGTACGTAAAAAGGCAGATAAAAACAGTTTTAAATAAAACTGCTCACCTGGTGTGCTAAGACCACAACACCTCTGAGCGCTGTCAGTGTAGATATGATGATAGCCGTGGCAGCCAGGCTCCGATTGTCGATACCGCGATCCAAGCCAAGGATCCGGGAAGGGAGAAGGGCAGATACAGTGTTTGGTCCGCAGATCTCTCCGAGGACGAGAAGAACCAGGAAAAACGGCGCACACTGGCTTCAGAGTACGTGGTTTCAAAAGGTGGATCTCATAAAAGCAACGAGGTACCTTGTACCCCTTTATCAAGCAGGAGAGACATGACCTCTTCTGGTCCTCGGAGAGATCTGCGGACCGAACACTGTATCTACGGCTTCAGGTACCACCTCTACGCTGATGACACTCAGATCTACCTCTCTGGTCCGGATGTCACCTCTTTGCTATCTAGGATTCCAGAGTGTCTATCGGCCATATCTTCCTTTTTCACTTCCTGCTTTCTAAAACCCAACGTGGACAAAACAAAACTAATCATTTTTCCCCCATCCTGCTCCACCCTGCCGTCTAATCTGTCAATCACTATCAATGGCTGCTCTCTATTCCCTGTCCCCCAAGTCTGCTGCCTTGGGATCACCTTTGATTCTGCCCTGTCTTTTAAACCCCGTATTCAGGCCCTGACCACCTCCTGCCGCTTTCACCTCAAAAACTTTCCAGAATCCGCTCTTTTCTCACCCCTGACTCCACCAAACTGCTGGTCCATGCTCTCATTATCTCCCGCTTGGACTACTGTAATATCCTCCTCTCTGGCCTTCCATCTAACTCCCTTGCTCCCCTCCAGTCTATCCTTAACTCTGCTGCCCGACTAATCAACCTTTCCCCTCGCTTTGCCTCTGCCTCTCCCCTCTGCCAATCCCTTCACTGGCTCCCTATTTTCCAATATATTGACTTTAAGTTGTAGGCCATCCACAACCTGTCCCCTCTGTACATCTCTGACCTGATATCCCGCTACCGTCCCTCACGCAACCTTCGATCCTCCAGCAACCTTCTTCTGCGCTCCCCCCTTGTTCGTACATCACATAACCGCCTCCAAGACTTTGCCTGAGCCTCCCCCATACTCTGAAACTCGCTACCCCGACACATCCGGCTCTCACCCACCATCAAGTCCTTCAAAAGTAACCTGAAAACCCATCTCTTCATAGTAGGCTATAACCTATAATAATTCTGCATCACACTGTGACTGGCTGCACTTTACCTCATGTTTCTCTCCCAGTACCTTATACATTGTAAGCCCTCGCGGGCAGGGTCCTCTTCCCCATGTATCAGTCTGCCATTTGCCTGCATGTAATGTGTTTTGATCTTGTATTGTTCCTGTTTGTTACCCCTGTAGCCTGTATAGTGCTCTGGAATTAAGGGCGCTTTATAAATAAATAATAATAATAATAATAATAATAATAATAATTGAATTTGATGAGCCTTCTGTCAGGAAGCCACAGTACACTGTGTTGTGACAACCCTTTTTGACAAGTTGCCAACGTATACCCCACAAACATATGGGGATAATTTGATGTGAACACAGCCGAATCTACACAGACTTGTATACCCTCTGCCATAGTCAGCAGAAATGTATTACTACATGCCAAGCATTAAAATAAATGCCCCTCAATGTAACACATAAAAAAAGATCTATGGTCCCATCTTTGTTAATATGCCCTAACTAGGCTTAGGTGAAGGAATTACTGTGATTTTACTGTAAATGGCTATATTCTGCTTTTTATAGCCTCCAGATGTCACTATTTCACTGAAGCTTTGTCAGCAACTTGAGTGAATTTAATTTTGCTTTTGGCATAGTGTTTCACCAAAGCAAAATCTTTAAAGGTTAAAATAAAGGTAAAAAATTGTTATCTATTATCACTTATTTGGTTGCTGTGTAGCAAGAGTTCTGTTTACATAAAATCCATATTGAGAATTATACATTGGATAAAACTTTCCTCCTGGGAATAGCCGAACACATGGAAGACATATCTTAGATTGACAGCTCATGAATACACATGAACATTATAAAACCAAAATATGAACTGTATATCATATAGCAGCAGGTTTCCACATTTACAGTGCACCTTCTCTGCAAACACAGTGAACAGGGTTATGTGACAACTGTATATGAGACACTTTTCTAATTGTCCCTATTAGATGCAATCAGATGGAGAGATGTCAAGGCGTGAGCCTTGTTAGGTCTTGGAAATTCATCATTGTTTCATTCTACACTCAGCTACTGTGATTTGTTGAGACTTTAGAATGTTCTACAGATTAATTTCTTACCAAGACAAAGACATACAGGCTGCAACCTACAGCGTGCAAATTAGAGGGTCCTTTAACAAGAGCAATTAGTGCTTGATTTATCAGCCAATTAAGGGCACCTGGGAAATGGCCAAGTATGCCATGGGTGACAGCTTTACTTTTTTTTTTTTTGACACAATAAGTACACAACAATCTCTTCACATAATTGCTCATACTTATTACAGAAAGGGTGAGCTCACACTTTCAGGTTTTCAATAGAAATGAGCAAACCAAAGTGCAAAAATTAAGATTCGTTCTGAACTTTTCAAAAAGTTCAGTTTGTTACCAAACCTTTAGTTCATAAGTATTTAATAAAGATAGCGGCCGCACAATTTAATACACATAAAAACAAAAAAGAGCCTATGCTCACCTGTCCGCATTCCCCTTGCTGTCCTCCTATGGGTCTCCTACAGCCCGCCTGTTGAAATTGTAGAAATACACACTTGCTGTAGATGGACACAGTGGTTCCCACACACCTTCACACTGCTATGCTACTGAGTAAAGCGTCAAGAGGAAACTGAACACAAAAAATACAGTAAAAAAGACTAGCAAAGAGAAGATATAACGAGCAAAGTTAGAGAGCTTAAATACCAGAAGAAGATAAAGAAAATAGGGGGGAAGGGGAGGAAGGGGTGACAAGCAAACGTTCAAGATTAATTAAGGGACAGCACATATACACGGGGAAACAGCTATTCTCAATGGTAAAGATGACACTGATAATTTAAGGTTGTAGCATGACGGAACTTCTCAGTTCAGGACCAAGCTTAGGGCAAGTGGAGTGGTCCCAAAGCACTCCTTAAGACAGTTAAAATGTTACCTGCTCTGGACGTTGCTCCCAAGGGTTGGCAGCCTGTGATGGTGCTGCACAATGTCTTTGCTATTATAGCTGAGCTTTATGATGAGCCCACTCTATCCTGCAGTAATAGTGGAGTCCCAAGGCACCCAGCATTTGCAGTCATACAAGCACAACAAGCAGAACAAAGTACAACCTAACATGGTTAACTCCTAACCATGTTCTTAATAATAGCCATTGTTACATGTACGTCGCTCGCTCTAGTATAGAGCTATAGGCTATTTTTACGATAAAGCAATGTGTGTGGTGTGCTTTATGGCTGCTGAAATACTATAAACAGGCCTATCAAACAGTGGTAGTTATTCAGCTAGTTCTTCAGGTCTAATGGGTGACTACACCAAGGAGTGGGGTTCAAAGGATTGTGTGATTCTTCCCCCATAGCCCATGCAAGTGAGTGTGGATATCCTTACAAAAAAAACAGCAGCCAATATCCAGTTACACTACTACGGGAAGAGGCAAGACACCAAATTTGTAATGGCTAAGGGCAGGGCAGGCAGATTTTTTGTCATCACAAGTTACAGACTGAAGGTCAGAGCAGGCAGAGCTTAGCCATTACAGAGAACAGGCAGAAAATCAGGATAGGTAGCAAGAAAAATGGGCAGGGAAAGTCAAGTCAGAACCATAGTAGCACAAACAAAATATACTACTAATGTTTATTAGAATAGGAGCCTTATTGCTTATTCAATAAATGGTGGCAGCGGTGGATATAGATGAAACCTTGACAGCTGCTGATGGATAGTAGATATAGGACAAAGTCCAAAGCAGGAACTACTAAAATTACAATTATTTATCTTGGGGTACAGGGGACCCCTTTCTCAGGTCAGGGATGCATGTCTCCCTGACTTGAGAAAGGGCCCCCCTGTTCCCCGAAATGCATTGTCCCTAGAGACAAATAAATGTATTTTTAGTAGAACCTGCTTTAGACTTTGTCCTATATCTACTATCAGCCTGTCAAGGTTTCATTTATATTAACCGCTGCCAACTGTGGGGGCTCGACACCCCACCATTCTGCTTTAAATATGGCAAGGTGCTACAGTAATGGCAGAAAACACAAAAAGTGATGAACACTGTGCACAGGTCAACATGCATTCCAAATGTGTCAAGGAGGGACAGTTGAGGAGAGGAAGACACTGCAGTGAATACCTAATGGGGAGCAGGTAGAGTGAGGTCATCCCCTCTGTACCCTGTACATCATGTGATTGATCTCTGTAAATTAGGAAGGCCTGAACCCCTCACTTCCCCTTAGACTTTATACAGTAGTCAAGGGGTCAGCATTGGTTACTAATATCCATGGCATGATGTATGATAATACATAGTTCAGAAAAGCAATTTTGTAAAAATCACGACTAATGATACCATGGAGCCATTGGTTGCAACTTATTTGACTAGAGGGCACTTAAATACAATAAGAAGAACAGATAAAGGATAACACTTGCAATCAGTCCCTAGTTTTATAAATAGATTATATTATCTAATCCTCAGGTACAACACATATACGAGGACATAATAATAGTAATTGTAAAAATGATGATGATAATAATAATAATCATAACAACTCAGGAAACACATAATAACCTTTTGTATCAAACCCCCTTTCTGTTTATACATTAATTCCCCACTTTCCATCACAGTGATCATCTGTGTATATAACACAGGCTATGTATACCTGCACCGCTGTGTATTGTCACATTAAATTATACTGGATTATGTCAAGCAGGATATGGCTCTGCATAATGTGACATGACAGAAATATTAATGGATTGAAACACTCCATCAAGATTCATTCTTACACCGCAGATGTGTTACAAACCTCTGTAGATGTGAGTACAGGCGTCCTTTCTATTAGTGGAAAAAAAAAGTGAATGACCGTAATTCAGGGCTTTGCCGCAGCTTAGCTGAACAGCTGATCGGCAAGGTGCCAGGTGCTGGCCATCAATCATTTGTGCCCCGTAAACCCTTCAACTAAATCTCTCAAAAAGTTAAAAAATATATGTTGTGCAGTTACACAGGTTTTCTGGATTGTACTGGAATCATATGTCCCATATCCGGTTATGCCTCATTTCAGTCAGAGATGGTAGAGGCCCTTGGGCAAAAACATTGGTGGAGGCATCTATCCCATCTCTAGAACCCAGATCACCTGACTCCTAACAGGTACCTTAGCATGTACATGGCTCTCTTCATTAAATTCTATGGGGATAGAGATAGCCAATCATTGTAATCCTATGCTTATATAAAAGTCTATTTAATTGATTTTAGAAAATTTATTTGTGCCGCAGCAACACCACATTACATGACCCCAATAGACTAACCTGCTATTGGCTTATATATTCAAGTAAGAGAGTTCTTCTGCTCAGATTTCTTGCATGTAAAAGATATAGCCACCTTTGTCTTGCCCTAATACATACAAAATTAAGAAATAGGCAGCTTTCAGATTTTACCATTTCTATCTTCCATTTGGTTACAATTTCTATCTTTTATGAAGCTTCACCCATGGTTGCAGGCAAAATGAAATGAAGGAAATTGTCCCAAATAAAACACATCAATAGAATATATAATCTTATGGGTGGTGGTACAATTGGTAGCTTCCATCTTAGTTGACAGTTGGCCAGACATTCTTCCTGCGTCATATTTATTTCTGCCAAAAGCACTGCCAAATGTGACCACTGGTGGCAGCAAATCCTTTCCTTAGATACCAAATTGACAAGGCCACCAGCTTTAATGAAACACTGGAAAAACCACTTTATAAATATAAGAACTTTGTAAACAAGAAAAGAGGCTACCCTAAGGTTATAAGCAATCTATTTACAGATAAAATGTGTTGCAGTTACATTTGTTTTTTGTTTTGTTTATTTATTTATTTATTTTGTGTGGGGGGATGATGTTATACAAACAATTGTGTTTGTATATTATGCAAACAATTTATGTTCATATGGAGCAAATACTGTAGTGATATGATTTTAATAGTACTTTGATTTTTACTGTAGCTTTCACAAATACCTGAAATCTGGGGTGAAGAATATGTTCCAAAGAGTGACTTTAAAATGTGTGTGACCTTTGCCCTCAGGCTGGCGTGACTGGAGGATATGTGTAAAAGTATTCCATTTCTTTGCCATTTGTTACATGCTTCGTTAAATCTTGGCTAATAAGCGCCTTCTCCGAGATTCATTGATCTCCCTTCCAGAGATCTGTGTGTCTCCAAGCCTTTGAACAACTTACAGGGTTTTGTTCTATTACAAAGCTCAGTAAAATGACAGAAAAAAACTCCTGCTAGCTTTGGATGTAATGTGACAGAGGGCAGCGAAGCCAGGAAAAGAGGTTCGCTGCCATAACACAAACCTTCCTATTATTAGAAGGGAGAATTTAAACTTATCACTGCATGAAAGACAAACCTATGTGGATACCGATGCATAGTATTATTATCATCACCGCGTGTCAAATTTACATTGTGCTTCTTAAAGGAAATGTGCTATCAAAAAAATTACCCATTGTTTAAATCAAGTTTTTACATTTTACTATCTATATTTTAAAAAAAGCTGTTTTCATTCTGACCACTAAACCTAAAATGACTTCCTGTTGTGTGCAGACCACTTTAGAGTTGTGTCCTCCTTTTATCACAGGCAGTTAGGTGAAAGGTGAAACTAACAGATAGGCTATGTTCAAACAACGTTTTTTCAGCTCCGTGTAAAATTACGTCCGTAATTTTGAGTCCAAAATAACGGATGTCATTTAGCAGCCTGGCCTCCCCTTAGTGCAATGACTGGTGTTTGTACATTATTCTAGTTTGGGGTTACTAATTGCCCTTTGGGTGTGGCTTAATTGAAATGTCCATTGAGTTTAATAGTAAAAACAGAGAAAGAACGGTGACAAAAGAAAAACTTTGTGTGAACAACTAATAAAAAACGTCCGCTGTTTGCAAAAGACATCCGAAAATAATGATCATATTAATTTTTTTTTAGTCCGCGGTAAAACATCCGTTATTCAATACACTGTGTGCATTGGACATCCGTCTTCCCATTGACTTCAATGCATTGCAAAAACGGACGTTTTTTTAAATATAATAATCAGCATCCTTTTCTCAATTTTGATATTGTGTGAACATAGCCATAGAGATAATTCACTATAAACTCATAGTTCAACCTTCCTGAACTGTTTAGTGACTTGTTCAAAACAAGATGGCTGCCTCCCATAACAATGTGCTTAGAATAAAATTTAAAAATCTTAATCTGAAAATAAAAACAAATTAGAAAAAAAACATGTTTCAGTTTCTGGCTGCAATTAGTAAAAATCTAGGTAATACATTCACTTTAAAAAGCTTATATGTAAAAAGATGTGAAAATGGGTCCTAAATAGAGATGAGCGAACCTCGAGCATGCTCGAGTCGATCCGAACCCGAACTTTCGGCATTTGATTAGCGGTGGCTGCTGAACTTGGATAAAGCCCTAAGGCTATGTGGAAAACATGGATATAGTCATTGGCTGTCTCCATGTTTTCCAGACAACGTTAGAGCTTTATCCAAGTTCAGCAGCCCCAGCCGTTCGGGTTCTGATGGACTCGAACCCGAACCCGGTTCGCTCATCCCTAGTCCTAAACTGATGCAACATTAGTGCGTAAACATTTTTTGGAAATCTGGGGTACCATTAATGCAATGTCCTATATAATGCATGCAGAACAAGTTGAGTTGTCCATCTTGATGAATCCAATGATAAATACTTACTGTATTTAGGATTCCGATTTATATTCATAATTTCATATTCATATGAAATTATGTTAATATTTAAAATTGAAAGGTTTTGTCTGGCGAGCAGAAGGTTGAAGCTTTCTGTTCGCTGGGGCTTACTTTTTCAGATCCCACGTCTCTGATGTAAGCCTTCTGAGATGGGGCGGAGCTAAGTCACAATCATTGCATGGGGCGAAACTACCAATATTGCAGACACTGTGCAGCTATTGGACATCACCTGCAGGTATGTTTTGCCTGCACACAGTGATAGTGGTGATCGTGACTGTGCCTTGGAAATTAGGGAGGAGGAATAAAAAGTTTCAGCACCAGTGAGAAGAAGGTTTTAGCTGTCTTCTGCTCGCCATCAAAAATGTTCTCCAGGTAAAGGAAAGACAAATACAATATGGCTGCATGACATCAGGGCTACCAACAGCGCAGTATTCGTGGTTCTGCTATTAGGTGTCTAAAAAGGTTCCCAACCTTGATGCTCAAGTTTACAACATCTCTTCCGTTCACTATTCTGTATTGACCTCCTGAATATGACATATAGCAGTCATATATAGCAATTATATTTTAAATGGCATTTCTCTTATTCATTCAGTTTATTCCTCTAAGGGCCCTTTTGCACACCACAATGATCAGGGGGGTTTTTTGCAGTGCTTTCCCAAGGCACAATAAATTGTGAGGGTGGACTGCACAAATGATCTCTGCATCCTTCATGCAGCTATGAACATTGATTCAAATAAGGTAATTCATCCTTGATGACAAAGCCTGGATAGGTAATAGAGAAGAGCTCCAAGTCCCAACTGTATAATGTAGATACTGCCCCTTACAAAATTAATAATGAGTAAAGAAATGATGTAAATTTATTTTGCACAGCAAATAAAAAGTGATGTTTGGGACCATCCGGACCTTCTTCAGACACCGTGTGCTGTTGTGGAGATTAAGGTGCTGTATAGCGGCGGTGGTCCTAAGCAGAATTCTGAGTCTGTTCCATGAGCAGGGCAGGGAGGGACATTCAAGACCACCGCTGCTATACAGCCAAATTTTGTACAGGATCATAAATTTTTGATGAACCCTTAAAGTCCATAACAAGTTGAGTCCATCAAGTAAAACCTACAGAAACCCTACTGTGTTGATCCTGGTAAAGGCAAAAACCCTTATGAGGCAGATGCCAATTGCCCCATCACAGGGATAAAAATCCCTCTCCCAACTCCAAAATGGCAATCAGAATAATCCCTGGATCACATCCAATCAAATTTTGTGCGTCTAACTTGTAATATTATATTTTTCAAGAAAATCATCCAGGCCTCTCTTGAACTTATTTAACGAATCAGCCAGGACACCATCATGTGGCAGAGAGTTCCATGGTCTCACTGCTCGTACAGTAAAGTGTAATGCTGGTGGTGAAATCTGCTCACTGACTTCCAAGTCCTGCCTCCTGAGTTTGCAGATTCAGGCCAAGTCTACAAGAAGAAAAAATTGTAGAACTGTGAAAATTTGCAGGATCACTAGAATTTTAATGATCTGCAAATGATTTGCTATTTTTTCAGTATTGAGAATGAACTTACATACCTTGCCATGCTATTAATGTTCTGCCACGCTTAATGCACTTGTCATACTACTACTTCCCTGACCAAATCAATGTAACATCTAGCTGTTAGTGTGCCTGTAATATAGAATGAAGGGTCTGATCTGGCTATCATACATTATGCCACCTCACATCATAAGGCCATGTCCACACAACATATGTGTTGTATAAATCACAATCTGCAACAACGGTCGTGATTTATACAACACATGCGCTGTATGTGAATTAATGGAATCCCTGCCAGAGTGTATACACATAGTATACACTCCAGCCGGGATTCCATCCGGCTGCACGAAAAAGTGACATGTCAGTCTTCTGCTGCCACTATTCATTGAACAGTGGCTGCACAGAACATGTCAGTTCACACAATGGAGCATGCGGCTCCAGCCACAGTCTCCATTACATGCAGCTGTAAATTGGGATGCGGCCCATATCCGAATTCACCAGAAGTTAAGATCATCCGTCCGGTACTGCAGTACCGGCCGGGATGATCTTCAGTAGCAACAGCTCCTCCCGGCATGAGGCCACCTTATTGTTGGTGGGATGGTTTACATTATTTGTAAATGGTAACCAAGAGCCTCATTATTTTTATGGAGATTTTTATTTAGCAGTTCGGGGGATGCTTTTAGTGATTTTCATATCTGTATTGGGTCTGTATCTTGCCATTGCGGTGAGCTGTAGCATTTTTGAGTGTTTTTGTGTGTTTGCAATTTCAGCCATAGCAACGTGCTCCTGCCTAGTGTAAATAGTGTTGTAGGAGAGCTGACTAAATGTGTCCTTTTTTTTTTCTATGATAGTACTTGAGAATGGTGGCATAAGGTTACCTGTAGCTGGACGTCTTTGTAGTCCAATGTGATGCAATGCCTTGTGTGGTTTGTGTAGACACTGTTCAATGTCCTACCATTGGTATGTGGCCATACTGCAATGCAATAGTGAGAAGTCAATAAGTGTTGGTGGTAGGAGCAGAAATCCCATAAACATGGCAAACTCATGGCTCCCAATGAAAAAAATGAAGTTTGGCCAAACGTTAGCATGTTTATACTTAAGAGAGATGCTGTTTGGAGAGGACAGCATGAAGCAGATGACAGGCTCTCTTTAATAGTGATGAGGCTGTATATAGACATGAAAGAGCAGGTAAGGAAGGTTTGCTCACCACTGAGCTGTCTGTATGGGACGTTCAGATGTTTATATCTACTGTATGTCACGCCATTCTATGGAACTGTCCCCCCTTGCTTGCTCTGCATTTTTATCTGACAGATGTAAGTGCAAAAAGGAAATACTGCTGTCCCTATATCAGGCCTCTTCTGTACAAACATAATTATCACTGCCAGGTTTTCTCAGCCATGCTCACAAGCACCTGTCTCTCCTGGTGTCCTTCATACAGATGTTCTCTAGTTACTACACTCTTATTACATTTCTGCAGAGACAAGATAGGGCCAATGGTCAGCCACTCACAGAAACACTTGGTATAGTAAAAATCATGATTTCTAAATGTCAGAATTAGATTTGCATATAAACCATGATATAGTAGATTTAGTCTGTGTTCACATGCTGCTGTTAAATTGCCTAAAATCTAAACAGCCACTGCAACACTGAGAAAAAAATATCAAAGTATTTAAAATCTACTTTATATAACTCAACACAGTAAGGAATGTACCACCAAATTCTGCCATAAACATGCTGACTTTATTAGACCAGAACATGTATTCTAAAAGGTTCTAAAAGACTAAAACCTCCTAGCTGTTAAAAAATTCTGTCAAGTCTCAGATGCATAAAAGTGCTGATCCACAATGCAATCCTCTCTGTTCCCATGGCTAGATCCTGTAATGGTCCATGCACCGTTATGCAACAGTTTATAGCCTTATGTGTCTGGTGCAATGTCTGAGTGTTAAAAGGGTAAATGGTGAGAAGTTGTTTTCCTAGGGGTAAAGTCTGTAATTGTTATCTCCTTCCATCATCACTGAATGTGGTGTTTGTGGGGGATCCCTGATGAAGGTGAACAAAACTCTTTGCTGAAACATTTAAGTTCTGTGTCCTGCATTGGACCCCACAGAGGCATGGGGATGGTAATCCTATGGCGGGTAGCAGAGGCAGCAAACCTATGGCTGGTAGCAGAGAGAGGCTCTGTACACTGCAGTGAGCCTGTGATTATAACCTACCCCCACATTCTGTGTTCTTTCTCAATGTCTCTGCTACTAAAGACAGATTGACCCTAGCAGTCAGCAGTGAACAGCGAATTTAGTAGAAGGGAGACACCTAGTGGCTGAAACTTTACACCCATTTTTAGTTTAAACATTTCAAAAGTAAATGGCACTTAGGATGACGTTAGTGGCCATTTAATGATGGGTGGAGAACCAACATCAAGTGTATATTGACACTATTCTGGTATTGGCGCTGTGGAATCTGTTGGCGCTATACAAATAAATATTATTATTATTGTTATTATTATTAGTAACCTTTGACCGAGGACATACAAGGTGTGACTAGGCCCTTTTTTAGTTTTACATAGGGATCTTAATACTGTGGCCCCTAGCCATTCCTCTAAGCGGAATACATTCTGGGATGCAAAGCTTGCCTTTACCAGTTCAATATAGAAAATGAGCAGCTAACATTGAATGGGCTTAGAGATGTATCGCACAAATCTGAAATATTTTAAAATCAGATCTGTACTAAGCGCACTCCCGTGTGTCTCCATGACAACTTCTTGTGTCCCAGAAAATCTCACCCCCTACTGTTTGTGTTTCATCCTTGGCACAGCAAAGTACCCAGCTTGTAGATGACACATTATTAGTACATTGTATGGTCACCTATAAACAACTGTCAAAACCCATGGGATTGTATTGCTTACATTACAAAAGACATTGCAGAGATACAGTTCTTGTATGTTCAGTAAAATACTGTAAATGGACTGTATAATTACCATAACCACAAAAAGTTATGGTTAGCATAAAATAGCCTAGTGATACTGATCAATGATACTGATCACCTTTGCTATTTCTTTCTGTTTGAGATATTTTAATTGTTATAAGTTCACTAGTTTACTCATCTGCAGACCCAATGATAACGTCACCCTGAAAATTTAGTGCTTTGCCCTGCAGTGACGTTACCGTAATCTTCCCTGAAGTCTTACGGATTATCTCTCTAGATTTTTGAAGCTGTATTCTAGTAAGATAGTTGACTCATGGGTGTCTCAAAGGCTATGTACACACAGCGTCTTTTTATGCAAAATATTGACCGTTATCTTAAAAATATTAGTCATTATTTTACAATGACGACTGTCAATAATGATCATATTTTGACAAAAAGTAATAAATTCACATTGACTAGAATTATTCACTAATGGTTATCAAATAGGATTGGAAATTAAAGAAATATGGAATGTAAACTGGCGCACGGCATCCCCACAAGTTGTGTGGGACACTTTAAAGGTGAGTATGAAAGGAATTTATTATCTATTTAAAAGAGAGGGAATTGAGAAATAAGAATTTTATAGAACACCTCCTTAGAAATACAGGAGAACCTAGAAAGAAGCCAGGATGAAATGACGAATATTTTATGGAGAAAACTAAAAATCAACTAGCATTTCTGGGAGAAAGAAGATTAATAAAATATATATTTTTCATAAAAAGACATTGTGGGAACATAGCCAAAAAGTAACTAATATTTATTAAATAATAGTCTTAATACCCAGCTTTCCAAAATCCATAGTGCATGCCCCCCAGTAGGTAAATAATTGCTTCCCCCCGGTAGTAACACCCCATTTAAATAGCTAGGTGCCTCTCATAGGCAAATAGACAACACCCTGTAGGTATTTTCCCCCATATAGGCCTCCAGAAGTTAGCTGGCCCCTGTATGTAACCACATTCCATCCCCCATATATATATATATATATATAGATAGGTGCCCCTAGTAAGTAGTTGCCCCCTTGTAGGTAGCCATGTGCCAACCACACAGTACTCACAGTAGATATTGGCTGCCCAGTAGGTATTTGCCCCCTGAAGTAAGCAAGGTGTCCCCATAATAATTATAGAGGTGCCCAGCAGTAGGTATATGCCCCCTGTTGGTAGTTGCCCCTCTATAGGTGACCAGATGTCACCCTGACCTATAGTTAGATAGGTGCCCCCTTCCAAGGCTAGCTTGTGCTCCTAGTAGGTATGTACCTTTCTGTACGTAGTTGTCCCCCACCTCCCTTCAGCCAAAAAACACTGTATACTTACCGTCCATTGCTAGCAGGGCCTGCTTTTTCCCTGCTTCTGAAAGCAGATATATGCAAGGCAAGTCATCATGTGTACTTCTGAGCCGTGAGTGGGTGCTGAGGTCCTGCACTGCCCCCAGCTTTCTGTAGACCACAGGCTGTGACCTACAGGGTAAAGGACAGAGCAAGGAATTATCGCTTTCTTGCCCTGTTGACTTTCACCTGCAGCGCAAGTACCCAAGATTCCTTGTGCGAGCGATCACCAGTAGAGATGAGCGGTATGGGATCCGGTTCGGATTTCCCCCAAAATCCGAGTCCGATTGGATTAGGATATTTGGAAATCCGCTCCGATTTTTTTTTTTTTCTTGCTTTCTAAAATGGCAGCCGCCATTCTAGAAAGCAGGAAGTGTTCCGGGCAGGAAAAGCGCTTTCCCATGATGCCCGGAACACATCCAATCAGCAAGGATCTTGTACTAGCCCACCCCCTGTGTGACGTCGGTATTGCTTTAAAAGGAGCGGTCACATGACCGCACCACGCAGTGGGTAGAGGGAGAGAGAGAGAGAGGAAGCAAGCTGCTGTTGTGTACTACAGACTACTGAAAAGATATTGTGGGAAAGGAAAGGAAAGATTAGGAAAGCGGTGAGGAGAAACATCTAGTGATTGAGAGAGAGATATAGAGAGGGCGAAAGATAGATAGATTAGGCATAGGAAAGAAAAGGGTGCATGGAACCAAAATGTGCAGTACAGAAATACAAGTCCTATACTTCTGATATACAGGTGTATACTTCTGTGTATACAGGTGTATAGCATTGTATGTTTAAAAAAAAGTGCTATATACCCAATTTCTATACTTAGACCCTTCTGATTGAAAGTGTGTATATCACATCCGTCTTATCCTGAGAGACTAAAATACCTGGTTCAGGTGTATAGCATTGTATCTTTAAAAAAGTGCTATATACCCAATTGTTTACTACTGTTGCTCCTGCCTGGCCTCCATGTTGGCTACTGCTGCTCCTGCCTGGCCTTCATGTTGGCTACTGCTGCCCCTGCCTGGCCTCCATGTTGGCTACTGCTGCTCCTGTACTGGCCTCAAATGACTATTGCTGGACCTCCACTGGCCTCCAATGACTACTGCTACTCCTTCACTGCATTTGTGACATTTTTCCTGCATAGACCCTGTAATGGTGAATTTCCTGCATAGATCCTGTAATGGTGAATTTCCTGCATAGACCCAGTAATGGTGAATTTCCTGCATAGACCCTGTAGGGGTGAATATTGAAGTCTAAAAAAAAAAAACAATTGACTTTGAGATATCAAAAAGATAATGATGTTACTGACATGTAGAGCTCTAAATTCAACCAAATACACTACCCCCGTATCATATAGATGCTTTAAACTATGAAATCCGAAGAAATCCGAAATTCGGTCGGACTGAACTTCCCGAAAAAATCCGGTCGGACCGAACTTTTGAAAGGTTCACTCATCTCTAATCACCAGCAATTGCGCCCCCTTCCCCAGGCTGGGTATGCAGTGGCACCTTAGTCAGGTGCTTAGCCTGCCTGCCCCTTTTTCTGGTCCTGGTGATTACTGTGGGAAGAGGACATGCTTGTATTAAAATCCACAAAAGTGTGTGTTTTCCTAATTAAGATATCTCGGTTGCAGGTTTGGATACATTTCTCCAGAAGATTACTATAAACCCACACATCTTACTTGGAAATATAACACATTTTAAAATAGGTGCTGCACTAAGCTTAGCTGGATCTCCATGACAACTTCTTGTGTCCTAGAAAAATCTCCCCCTCCATCGTTTCTATTTGATTAGTGGGTGCCACACAGTCCCCCAGATTTAATGAGTAGACTCTGAAAAATTTGTATAACATCCTGCTACCGAGTGTACAGTATATATGTCACTTACCACTGTGGAATTCTTAATAGAAAGCAATTTTTACCATATGGCTTTTATATTTAGTTAAATAAAATTTGCCAATAATTTAGTTTTTAGCTTTCTATTATTTTGTCTTTCAAATATGAAGAACTGATCTGGATGAAATAGATAGCAAGTCATATGAATGGTCCTACTGGTGTCAGAATTACCTGAACATCTTGTTATATAAAAAAGAAGCCTTTTCCTTCTTTAGGGTAGCTTCACACGTACCGAATCTGCAGCGGATTTCTTGCTGCGATTTTCAGCAAAATCTGCTGTGGATCCTGGTGTAGTGAAGTTCTATGGGGTCACATTTTCATTCCGCTGCATATATGTGACCCCCACAGGGCTGTGGGGGGATAAAGGGGCCGGGTCACATATATGCAGCAGAATGAAAATTCCGCTGTGGGTATGTGACTCAATAGAACCAGGACGTGCAGCGGATTTTGATGCAAATCGCAGCAAGAAATCCGCTGCGGATCCCGTGTGTGTAAAGCAACCCTTAGGCAGTTGTAGTTGTACATTAATGTAGTGCTGCCATGTTATAAGTAGCCTGCAGTTTTGGGTCTTTTTCCTGTTCTCAGCTAATTTATGTAAATATATATTTTCCTCTTAGCCCCTGAGTCCCTTGTGGTGTAATGTCAGACCTAGGCCAAGTACTTTTAGCCAACCAGGTACTACTTCTTTCTAATGCTCCCCCTCCCCTCTCACAGCATGAGTGAGTCTCACACTGACAATAAAGCGCACTAACATAATCCCCTGTAAGAGACACAAATATAATTCCCTTTCTTTATATATGTTACTGTAAGTCATAATGAACCTCTATGGGAGGCTTGTGCGGCTCCTCTCTCCGCGCTGAAGAATGAACATGAGATGCGGCGCGCAAGCCTCCCATAGAGTGTAATTTTGACAGGGAGGCTGGCGGCTTTCGGAATTTTGCCGTTTTTGCTTTGTGTGCACGGAGCCTTAAAGAATAGGGTTTACGTACCTTAGCTTCTAGTGTATGGGCAGAGGTAACAATCCTGTTGGTAGCAATATTAAAATATTTAGGTTTAGAGAGACCTGATTAGTGGTGGCTGACAATAGAAGAAAGGAAGGGGGGCACTATAGGGTGATAAGTAGAGGACAACGTATGGGGAAGGGGGTGAGCTCAGTCAGACCTATCAATGTTGTATTAAGAACACAACATCTGAAAGTGCGTTTACGGCACTGGAGGAGCCAAACACTAAAAGGCGTCCAATGTCCTAGCCAAGGGATTTCAGACGGGAGACAAATGGAGGGTTCGGTAATGGGGATCCTCTGGGGTGTCCAGTTGTCCCTGGCGCTGCAGTGCTAATTAAAAGAATCGCTTAAGGCAGGAGGATGTGCTGATAAAAGTTTTTTACTATTCTGGATCAATAACAACGCATTTCAGGGTGCTAGGTCCCCTTTCTGAAGTGTATATGATAGCATGGTTCAGAAGTACACACAGTTGTTTTGGCGGGTTGACTTTCAAGCTCTGCCCACCAGTAGGTCCGGAGTGAGCAGACATATAATAAACATCAAATAAAGACATATGTAGCATAGTATAGTATAAGTATTAAATCATAAAACAATTTAGGACAGCAATAACTAAAATATAATGCATGATGGATACTCCACTCATGTATGCATATGACGTCACCAATATGGGTGGATCACGTGGTTGTAGATGTAAATAAACAAAACTGAATAAAGCTTTTATAACTAGAAAGAGTGTTTGGGAAAGACCTTAGGAAGACCTGAGGCACTCTTCACAGGTTAGCTCCCAATGGTGAATAAAACTATTAAGAAGACTTTTGGTTACTCATGGTTGGCCACACTACAATTCCCTATTGCATCGTTTAGGGCCATGAGGTTTGTGGCATAGAATATGCCTTCAGGGCGGACTGAATGCAGCTTGTGTATATATGTGTATATTTACTCCACACATTGGCATACGATTCACCGTGAATAACCCAGAGCTGACTTGAGTAGCAGATAATCAGGAATAAAGGAGTTTATTTTCTGCTCATATAATACACTGTACTACTACTATAGTAGTAGTATATTACACCTGTTGACAAAACTGACAGGCAATCTAGGCACATATACATGGCAGACCCAGGAGCCTCCATTAGGTCCCAGCAGCCATGGAAACCACAAAGATTGTTACTGAGGTGCCAATGGAGTGACAGATCCCAAGAAACCCTTTAGATGCCACAGTCACAATTTACCCGCACCATCTAATGCTGTTAAATAGAGATGAGCGAGTAGTGAAATATTCGACTTTCGAGAATTCAAATCGAATAGGCACCGATATTCGACTATTCGAACGAGTATTCAATCCAATTATAGTCTATGGGAAAAAATTTTTGCGGCACTTGGAAATCAAAATTCGACCATTTGGAGGTCACCAAGTCCCCCATGAAACCTCCCTAAACGATGCAAACACCTCCAGAATGACACTGGGACATTAGGGGGAGCATGCCTGGGTGCACCCAACACCCCAAAATCGCAGTATAATGCCACTCTCCGCAGTTGCAAAGGAAAAATATTTGCGAACGCTTTACGAACATTTATGGCAATGTTCACACATTTCATTCGTGTTTCTTGTGCAGTGTTACATACATGATTCCAATGTGCGTCCTGCTGTACGAACGTTACTGGAACAGTATGTATGACGTGCCTTTTTCTGGTCTACTGGAACAATATGTATCACGTGCCTTTTACTGGGCTACTGAAACAGTATATATCAAGTGCCCTTAGTGGGCTACTGGAACAATATGTATAACGTGCCCTTAGTGGTGTTAGACAGGGACACTATAAGTCACTTGTACACACAGGGCACTGGAATGAATGCACCTGCTGATGCTGACGCTGCTGTTATATCATCTATTTCTTAGCACTGAGAAGTGCTTTTGATTCAGAGATGACTTTTTCGCTTGATCTTAGCCCTGAAAAGGACTTTTGGGTTCTGTAGTAAGCCTGTCTAACTAAAACGCTACTAAAACCTATCTCTCCCTGCTGCAAGATCTTTCCCTGGCTAGGTTGAAAGCTCATCTGCGGTCGAGAGGCGGGAGCCAAGTATTTAAGATTCGAGGTCATGTGGTTCAGCTATCCAATGAGGGTAGACGCCGTTTTTGCGCTGCGTGCCTACTCCCAGGGTCCCGCACGGCCTCCCTGCATGTTCATTGGATTAAAAAAAGCGCCAACTGCGATGGGAGGGCTTTCGAATGTTTCCCGCGTATTCGCCTCACTACTCAATTGAATTTGAATCTTTCGAATATCGCAATATTCGATCGAATACCTACTCGATCGAATCGCATTCGCTCATCTCTACTGTTAAACTAAAAGGTTTAAAGGTTTCTCAAGTCTTGGTAATTAAAGTGGAAGCCCATCTGTCATGCAACAGCCCAGTTTCTGAAATACCTGGCATAGATCTCTCACAGTTTACTCTTCTCTGTTGTAAAAAAAGCATATGGGCAAAAATTAATGACCACTGTATTAACACTTATTGTTAGTCATTAAGGGGTAAAAATAGGATGTTTAACTGCACTGTATATTTGCAGTATTTTGCTTTACTTATAGGTACTGCATAGGTAATGAATAATGCATAGTTTATGAATACAATAGTTTAGAAACAAGAGTCCATCAAGTTTAATGCTCTGGACTTCTTTTATATATGTATAAGTAGCTTTTATATATGTATAATATATATAAGTAGCTACACTGGTGGAGGCCATGCTTGTAAATTAATAGGCAGGGCTCTTGTTGCCAAAAGCAATGTGTATGTATGTGTGTGTGTGTGTAGACATCATTGGCAGAGTGGCTCTTGGCATGTACAGTACATGAAAGTGTTTACTAGCCCATTGGGAGGAGTGAGAGCTGGTGAGCTGAAAGCCAGGAGATGCTGCACAGATTCAACTGGAACTGCATTGAGGGTCTCACCTGTGCTAAATGAGTGATTCATCATTGAAAAAGTAGTAACATTTCTTGGACAAGAAAGCAGTTTCAGGGAGTCATGGAGTGGTTGGCGAGCTGGGGTATTGACTGTTTTTATTTACCTACCTAGCTTCTGGTAAAGTGGTTGAGGTTGAGTGCATCATCGGCCTGAGAACAGCTTGCATTAGGGAGTCTGTAGGTGCTGTGGACAAAGTCAGCCCAGTATTTGCGTTCTAAATAATGGACTGTATTGGGACATATCCGTGAGTAGTCGTCTAAAACTCAGTAGACAGTGGAAGTGGTGGTAAAGTGGGGTGGTATTACACAAAGCGATTATCAGCCGCACTTGTGAGATTACCCGCCATGCCAGCCGATAATTGCTTTGTGTACTAGCTCATGCAGAAAGGCTACAATGATCAGCTGACATGCACAATGTCAGCTGATTGTTGCCTTTCTGTATCAACCAAAATTCTAAAAGCAATAGCAACAGTCTGCTTGCCGTCACTACACATAATAGGAGTGGCAGCAGCAGACCGCCGCTATCTTCTACAGGCTAATTGGACGGTCTAAAGATTGTCCGGGCAGCCCTTGCTTGCTCCTAAATATCAGGCCCGTCTAATGCGATAGAGAGGCCTAGCAGCAATTGGCAGGGTGAGTGCCTATGAAATCAGTATCTAATAATACCAGTGTAAAGTACTGTATGTGTACAATAAGAGACAATCATACACTGATAATAATTTTTTTAATAATAATTTTTATTTATATAGCACTTTACAATTCTGGGGGTACATACATAGACAAAAATAGACGTTACAGAGATACATATAATTATCCATACATGAGGTGAGGGCCCTGCTCGCATGCATCAGCTTACAGACTACTATGAAGGGGTTTGAGACAAAATGGCAGAGGGGCAAAGTGCTTCATTGTTCTTATGGTCCGGCCATCTTTATAAATAAGGCAGTGCAGGTAAGGGTGGGTGAACCAGTCACCAACCAATGCCTGCATGCACAGGTCTAAGTGCTTAAATTCTTGGTGTGTGTCTGTGTGTGTATGTATGTGTCTGTGTGTGTATGTATGTGTCTGTGTGTGCGTGCGTGAGCAAGGTGGTGGTAGTGGGTGAGGGTAGCAGTCAAATTAAGGAACCTGGTAAGCCTGCTTGAACATATGTGTTTTGAGGGCACGTTTGAAGCTTTGGGTATTGGAGGAGAGTCTGACAGTCTTGGGTAATGCTTTCCATAGAACTGGAGCAGCTCGGGTGAAGTCCCGGAGACGGGAGTGAGAGGTGCCGATCAAGGTGGATGTTAGTCGTAAGTCGTTAGAGGAGCGTAAGGTATGGGTAGGCGGTAGACAGAGATGAGGGAGGAGATATAGGGAGGTGCAGTCCTGTGGAGGGCTTTATGGGTGAGCAGGAGGACTTTGTATTGTATCCTGTGTTTAATAGGGAGCCAATGTAGTGACTGCCACAGGGGCAGTCACCTGTATAGCGGCTGGATAGGGAGATGAGCCTGGCCGCTGCATTGAGAATGGACTGAAGAAAGGAGAGTTTAGAGGAAGGAAGGCAGATTAGTAGAGAATTGCAGTCCCTGATTACTGATCTAAATAGATTTAGAGCTTAGTTCAGCTGCTACCAGACAGCATGATGTGATCAATGGGCTGCAAGCACCCAACATTCTGACTATCAGCTCTCTGGTAAAGCCACTGCACCCAGATGTTCACAACAGGGGGTGTAGCTGGGATTAACAGGGCCCTATAGCAAAATATTTTAAGGGGCCCCCTCCCCTACACACAACACAAATCACTGTATATATATATATATATATATATATATATATATATATATATATATATATATATAACTTTTTTTTGCGTTGCAGCATATAAGTAAACACTGAGTCACTTACACACTGCAGTACATAAGGGGTTAAGTGGAAGGACGCATGCTCTTACCTTCTCCCCCGGGCCCCCCTACTGCACAGGCCCCATAGCAACTGCCTTCTCAGCCTCTATAATAGCGACGCCACTGGTTCACAATAAATGTTTCTGGAAGCAGTTACTGCAGTTCAGTCACAGTTAATGTGAATGGGAGCTGAGCTGCATACAGATAGATAAAAAGTATTCATAATATAATTTGAAATTAATATTAGCAAACTTGTTGCTCATAATCCTATTACAACAGAGCCTTGATATATATCACACATTTTGCTCCTTCTTCAGGGAAAATCAATCAACCTTCTGATTGATTTTCCACATTTCCAGGAAAGCCAGAAAGTTACAGCTGGTGTGTATGTTTCCCAGTTAAAATGATAAAATTTCAGCTTGAAGCATATTGTATGTTCTTCATTGACAGATATGACACATGGCAGATTTCACAGGCTTCTTTTGTGTGCCGCAACAGCAATGTCAAATCAAAATGCCCATGGTTTTATCAGGAATTAACCTTCTCATTACAAATATCTGACACTTTTCTGCAGAGTAAGGTTCTTTAAAATTTCTCTGGTAAATTGAATTTAAAAGAAATTTTTCATTTTTTTATTCGAAACTTGCAACATAAATGACATGATGTTTCCATGCCAGATAAGGCAACAATCATCTATGTCCCTTATTGTTTGATGGTTTGTCATTTCTGTAAAATGACTACAGATACAGCGACTCTGTACCCACAATCTGCCCCCCCCCCCCCAAACCGCTTGTACCATCTGACAGCTGCTTTTAATCCAAGATCTGTCCTGGAGTCTGTTCAGCAGGTGATGCCATTATTGTCCTAAAAACAACTTTTAAATTTGCAGCCCTGTGTCAAATTGGCGTGGCCTGGATTGTCTGTGCACAAGGCTTGCAACGCCTTTCCGTCCCTCCTCCCTACCCTATTCATCATTAGGAATACCCATTGGCCTGGATAGTGGGGTCGCTGTGGATATAGTGTACCTGAATTTTGCAAAAGCATTTGAGACAGCACCTCATGGGTGTCTAATGGATAAATGAAGGTCTGTGGGGGAGATCTATCAAACTGGTGTAAAGTAGAATTGTAAATCAGATTCCACCTTTCATTCCTCACAGATTCTTTGGAAAATGAAAGGGGGAATCTGATAGGTTGCTAAAGGCAACTAAGACAATTCTACTTTACACCAGTTTGATAATTCTCCCCCTATGTGTTTAGAAAGTTTTTGTCTGTAACTGGATTGAAAACTGGCTTAATGATCTAAATGGTCCCCGGTTATAAGTGGTGTACCCCAAGGGTCAGTACTGGGCCCTCTTCTGTTTAACTTGTTTATTTATGACATTGAGGATGGAATTAACAGCAATGTTTCTATCTTTGCAGATGACACCAAGCTTTGTAGTATAGTACAGTCTATGGAGGATGTGCAGATGTTACAAGCTGACTTGTGTGTTTGGGCATCCACTTGGTAAATGAGGTTCAATGTGGATAAATGTAAAGTTATGCACGTGGGTACTAATAACCCACAGGCATCATATGGACTAGGGTGAGTTACTGTCAGGAATGTGACTTTGCGCTCCTTGGTCCTTGTTGGGCGACTGAGGGAGTGCTGAGCCTCTGTTTTTGGTTTGTAGTCATCTGTCTGAATGCTGTCTTAGCTTCCCAGCCACACCCGCATTGCCTGTTACACTCTGGCAGTGCAGGGGTTACTTCTTCTGAAGGCCTATCCATCTGAGCTGGATGGTGGGATCAGTGCTGATCCAATCAGCTGCCAGACCCAGTCCCTGATCCCAGGTAAATAGCAGCAGGCTCCTCATTTCCCTGCTGGCTATTGAGTGTTACTCAGCTAAGCACTTCACCTCTCCTGGTTCTATTACTTCTGTTGCCTGACCCATTGCTTCATCGCCCTACCTGTTTTGTCTGCTGCCTGTCCTGACCTCCTTTCCTCAACTCTCCGTCTGCCTTACGTTTTTTTACCCAACTGACTGCTGTTGCTCACCCGGATCAAAGACTCTTCTTAATTGTGTTTGATTCATCTGTCTTTGTTTTGTGTATGACCTGGTGTTGGACAAGGGACCGTCACCATGGTTGTCCGCCACTGTTTAGGGCCGTTGAAGCAAGTAGGTAGGGACAGAAGGTGGGTTCTACCGGCTAGGGCTCACTGTCTTGTCCTGTTCCCTACCTCCCTTTGGTGACAGTTACACTGGGAGAGTCACTGGTAGAGAAGGATCTGGGTCTACTTGTAAATAATAGACTACAGAACAGCACACAATGTCAGTCAGCTGCTTCTAAGGCCAGCAGGATATTGTCATTGTCGATACAGGCATGGACTCTCGGGACAGGGATATAATATTACCGCTTTATAAAGCTTTGGTGCGGCCTCATCTGGAGTATGCTGTCCAATTTTGGAACCCAATTCATAAAAAGGATGTCGTCGAGCTGAAAAAGGGAAAAATGTTCCAGGTAAAACCCCTTAAAAAGACAAGGGGGCACTGCCTCCACCTGGAGAAAAAAAGGTTCAGTCTCCGGAGGCGACAAACCTTCTTTACAATCAGAACTGTGAATCTGTGGAACAGTCCACCCCAGGATCTGGTCACAGCAAAAACAGTGGAGGGCTTCAAAACAGGCGTAGACAAGTTCTTAGACCACAATAATATAAATGCATATGTATAGAACCTATCATCATCTGCCCCCCCCCTTCCCTGTATCCGTCCCCTCCTTTTATATCCCCCTTCCCTGCATCCGTCCCATCCTTGGTTGAACTTGATTGACATGTGTCTTTTTTCTACCATGCTAGCTATGTAACATCATCAAAAATTCTTAAAAATATGAACATAAAAACTTGATTTGAACAACAAGTCTGAGGTAGGATCTGTCTTCTCCATACAATTACATAGTGTGACAAACAAGTAGGGTGCTCTATCATTTCTTCCCCTGTGTGCTACTAATTTAGTGTACCATTTGGTTATCTATTGTTTATCTGCAACATACAGGAGCTGGGACAACACTGTGATATCATTATGCACTTTATATATGCTGTGAAAATTATGTAATATCTATACTTGCTGGCCTTATGTATGGTGACTTTAGTAGATATCCCTCTGTGTAGTACCCCTTTTAGTAAATGTCCCCTGTCTAGATGGCCCCTTCCAGTGTAGTTCCCCTTTTAGTAGACACCCCCTATAGTAGATGGCCTCAGTGAAGTCCCCCTTTAGGAGATGGACCCCAGTGTAGTTCCCTTTAGTAGATGTCCCCCAGTATAGTCCCCGCTTTAAAGGGAATGTGTCACTTTTTTTTCTTTTTATTATTATTTTTGTTTCATTTAATTAATATCTTTAAAAATAGTTAGACTTTGATTTCTGTTTTTATGTTTTGTAAAATTAACAATAATGTGCTGCCCTGGGGGCAACAGCATCTGTGTATGTCTCCCTGCACGACACATACACAGTTGCTTTATGGCAGCCCTCAGTACATAGGAGTCAATGGACGGCTCCTGTCCCGTCTGCTACAATGTAGCTGAGAGCTTACATGCGCAGCTCACACACACAGAGCTGAAGTGGGAGCCAGACGCCATAGTTGTGGTGCCCCCAGAGAAGGTGCACTGTGCCCAGCACTGACCTCAGTAGGTAGCCCAGCTCTCTCCTCCTGCTCGGGCTGTGACTGATAAGGAGCCCGGCAGCCGGGACTCAGCTCCATGCAGGAGGAGGGGGAAGGAGAGCTCAGAGAGGTACAGTGCTTCATGCTGGGACAGGGGAAGCTAGGCCTGAGGAGATAGTGAGTGGAGGAGGCAGAGAAGTGTCACACTGACCGGAATAATAAAAATAAAAGCAGAACTGGGGTTCTGTTGCAGCTAAGGTGTAGTATGGAGGTTCTGCAGCAGCGTAAAGCTGAGGTATGTGGTATGGTCAGCTTTGGAGTGCCAGGAGCAGCTGTCAGAAGACTCACTGTCAGAAGACTCGCCTGTCTGTATGAATATGCATGTATGAACTGTCTGTATGAATGTGCATGTATCAGCCTGCATGTATGAGCTGTCTGTGTGAGTGTGCATGTGTGAGGGTGCATGTATGATCTCCCTGTATGGGTGTGCATGTATGATCTCCCTGTATGGGTGTGCATGTATGATCTCCATGTATAAGTGTGCCTGTATGATCTCCCTGTACGAGTGTGCCTGTATGATCTCCCTGAATGAGTGTGCCTGTACGATCTCCCTGTATGAGTGTGCCTGTATGATCTCCCTGTATGAGTGTGCCTGTACGATCTCCCTGTATGAGTGTGCATGTACGATCTGCCTGTATAACTGTGCATGTACAATCTCCCTGCATGAGTTTGCATGTAAGATCTCCCTGTTTGAGTGTGCATGTAGGATTTCCCTGTATGAGTGTGCATGTAGGATCTCCCTGTATGAGTGTGCATATAAGATCTCCCTGTATGAGTGTGCATGTAGGATCTCCCTGTATGAGTGTGCATGTAGGATCTCCCTGTATGAGTGTGCATGTAGGATCTCCCTGTATGAGTGTGCATGTAGGATCTCCCTGTATGAGTGTGCATGTAGGATCTCCCTGTATGAGTGTGCATGTAGGATCTCCCTATATGAGTGTGCATGTATAAGCTGCCTGTATGAGTGTGCATGTACGATCTGCCTGTATGAGTGTGCATGTACGAGCTGCCTGTATGAGTGTGCATGTATGAGCTGCCTGTATGAGTGTGCATGTATGAGCTGCCTGTATGAGCATGTACGTACGATCTCTATGTATGAGCATGCATGTACGATCTCCCTGTATGAGCGTGCATGTACAATCTCCCTGTATGAGTGTGCATGTACGATCTTCCTGTATGTCAGCTGGCTGTATTTGAGCTCTGCTCTAGATGTCTGGAAAAGTGGGATACAGTTCTTAATTGAAGTTTGCATGACTGTATCCAGATTTTCTAGATATCTGGAGCAGAGCTGAGGTGTATTATGAAGTTGGCTGGGGACACGCTTGTTGTATCTGTACTGCTATACAGACAACAACAAAATGGCACTGCTCCTTTCCCCTCTTTGTTCTGTGAAAAGAGGGGGGAGGTGATGATGTCAAAGCAGTTGAGCAGAGACTGCCTCTTTTTTCAGCACTGCCATATTTCAGGTTACTTTTTACAAGCAGTTTCCTGCTGGAGCTCCCCCTGGTGGCCATCACTGGGAAATATGAAAAATAAGATCGTTACTTCCTTTTAAAAAATATAAAAAAACACATATAAATTAACAAAAATTAGATCGTTACTTCCTTTTAAAAAATATAAAAACACATATAAATTAACAACAAAAAAATGCAATTTCAACACTTTCCAATTTTTTTCTTTGTGACACATTCCCTTTAACCCCTTAACGACATCGGGCGTATCTATACGCCCCCGCAGGGTGGGCTTTAACGCAAACGGGCGTATAGGTACGCCCGATGTTTCCCCGATCGCTGTGTGTTCACACACAGCGGTCGGGGAAGATGGCCTGCTATAATGTATAGCAGGCCATCTCTGCTCGTCGGCACGGGGGGTGATTAACCCCTCCCGTGCCGACGATCGCTGCTATATGCTGATCAATACAGATCAGCATATAGCAGCTGAAAACAGCTTTCCGGGTCATCGGTGACCCGGTGGCTCGGAAAACAATGGCGATTGGTGCTGTCCGAGATAGCACCAATCGCCATAAGTGTCCCCAACAAAGATGGCCGCGGTGCCACCCCCACGATCGCCGTGATAGGCCGGCCAGTACCGGCCGGCCCATCATGGCGATCATACTGTAAAAAACAGTATTGCCGAGTTCTGCACCCCCCCAGCTAGGTAGCTGAGAGGTGCAGAACAGGTGTGTGTGGTGCAGGTGTACCATACTCACCTGATCTGGCCGTCCGGAGCGAAGATCTGCGGTCCGCGCCGTCCTCGCGTCTTCTTCGCGTCGCTTCCGGGTTCGTTCGTCCAGCGTCGGAAATCTTCGGAAACACTCGGGTCTTCGTTTTCGGCGGGCCTCGGTAATGTCCGGCAGCGTCGCTCTACTGCCCCCTAGCGGCTGATCAGTGAATATCATTCACTGATCAGTTGCTTTGGGTTAAAAAGATTTTTTTTTTTTTTTTCCCCCAATTTTTTTTTTTTTACTTTTTTTGCGCCCTAACGCCGCTGAGTACTGATCAGCATCGCACGTAAGTGCGCCACTGATCAGCAACTCCTCCTTTTTGGCGTAGGAGCGTTTTTCCCCCCTATATCCTACCGCCACTGTCTGCTGATAAGTGGCGCACGTAAGTGCGGCATTTATCAGCAGCTCCTTTCTTGGCGTAGGGATATTATTTTCTTACTGTCAAAAAAACACTACATTACACTACACTACATGAAATAAAGTTTTACAATAAACATTTACATACCCCATATACTAGTCCCCGTATAAAGATGGCCCCCAGGGTGTTTTCGGCGTCGGACGCATATGCTATTATTGCCTCCAACACCGAAACAGCCAGTGAGAATGAATGAGGGGGATCCTTCTTTCCTCCATTCATCCTCATCATCATCATCATCATCATCAAGTGACGTGTCTGGGGGTAGCGTAGCGTACGCTGCCCCCCAGACACGTCTTTTCCGCCAGTACCGTCCCAATAAGAGATCACGGTATGGCGTGAAATTCTACAAACTCTGTGAGTGTACCTCAGGGTACACTTACAGATTTAGAGTACGTGCACACTGCGGAATGGCGAAGGATAACCCTTTGTGCATTCCGCAGCTGGCACCCGCCGGCGGACTGATGCAGGCGCGCGTCTCCGCCCGTGTCATAGACTCTATTCTATGCACGGGCGGATTCCGTTGTCCGTCCAAAGAATGAACATGTTCATTCTTTGGACAGAGGGCGGAATCCGCCCGTGCATAGAATGGAGTGTGACACGAGCGGAGACGCGCGCCTGCATCAGTCCGCCGGCGGGTGCCAGCTGCGGAATGCACAAAGGGTTATCCTTCGCCATTCCGCAGTGTACATGTACCATTACAGTGTATGAAGGAAGGGACACCCAAATCCTGCCCCCAGATGCCCCCTCCCCCCCCCCACCTCGGAGTTAGTGGGGAGATCGTCCAGGAACTGATCTTCCCACTGCTGGATAAAGGTCACCACCCGTACGGATAACTTTTATACCAGCACCCCCTCTTCTGGTCCCTCGCTGCCCGAGCTACTGTAGCTTGCGGCACAAGCCAAAAATATCAGAAGCCGTAATAAAGCCCTAATATTTAGCAGCCATGGAGCGGACCCAGCGCTTCTGGATATGAAGGACCCCGTATCGCAGCAGGACAACATTTTCCAGGTGACGTCCCCCACACTGGAGAAAGGGAGACCCCAGAAGAAGTGCAGAGTGTGGCGTAATAGGGGGATCAGGAAGGACAACATTTTCCAGTGTGACACCTGTCCTGATCACCCCGGCCTCTGCATACTGGATCGCTTCAAGGTGCACCACACGTCACTGGGGTTCTACATTATCTAAATTCTGTCCCTTATTCCTATTTCAGGGGTCACGCTAGTCCAGGGATTATTCTGATCGCCATTATGGAGTCGGGAAGGAATTTTTCCCCAGTGATGAGGCTACTGTCGTCTGCCTCACGAGGGTTTTTTGCCTTCCTCTGGATCAACACAGGTTGAATTTGATGGACACCTGTCATTTCCAACCTTATAAACTAATAATTGGCCTAATACCCCCAAATAAATTAGAATTGTCCCTTTTCCCCAGCTAAGTAGGTATGGCTGCCATTCCCATTAGAGGATGCTATGATGCAATTACAAAGCCTCTGTGCGGCCAGGACAGTAGAAACCCCCCACAAGTGACCCCATTCTGGAAACTGCACCCCATAAGGAATCTAACAAGGGGGGCAGCGGGGATATGGCCCCCTGGTGACGGCCACATTTGGGACGTGAAAATGAAAAAAATGGTATTTTTTATTTTCTCGGCACATGTTCTACGTAAGTGCCCATCACCAGTGGGGTCCATATGATTACTGCACCCCTTGTTGGATTCCTTATGGGTTGTAGTTTCCATAATGGGGTCACTTTTGGGGGGTTTCTACTGTTCTGGCAGCACAGGAGCTTTGTAAATGCGACATGGCCTCCATCCTCCATTCCAGCCTCTAAATGGCGCTCTGTCCCTTTGGTGGCTTGCCCTGTGCCAATATGGCACATTATGTCCACATGTGGGGTATTTTCGTACTCAGGGGAAATTACCCTACACGTTTTGTGTTCACTTTCTTTTTTAACCCCTTGTGGAAAAGGAAAAAAATCAAGGCTAGACCAACATTTAGTGTAAAAAATGTTTAATTTTTACACTAAATCATTGATCTTGTCTTGATTTTTTCATTTTCACAAGGGGTTAAAAGATAAAAAAAAACACTAAATGTGTAGCGCAATTTCCCCTGAGTATGGAAATACCCGACATGTGGACATAAAGCGCCATGTGGGTGCAGGGTAAGCCTCCAAAGGGAAGGAGCGCCATTTGGTTTTTGAAGGCTGGATTTGGCTGGAATGGATTCCAAGGGCCTTGTTGCATTTAAAAGGCCCCTGTGTTGCCAAGACAGTTGAACCCCCCCACAATTGACTCCATTATGGAAACTACACCCCTCAGGGAATGTAACAAGGGGTGTAGTGAGCATATGGACCCCACTGGTGACGGGCACAAATGTGGAACAATATGGCGTGAAAATTAAATATTACATTTTTTACACTATAATGTTGGTTTAGCCTTAAATTTTTCATTTTCACAAGGGGTTAAAAGAGAAAAAAACACACAAAATGTGTAGAGCAATTCCCCCGAGTCCGTAAATACCCCACATGTGGACATAAAGCGCCGTGTGGGTGCAGGGCAAGCCTCCGAAGGGAAGGAGCGCCATTTGGATTTTGGAGGCTGGATTTGGCCAGAATGGATGATGAACGCCATGTCGCATTTACAGAGCCCTCGTGCTGCCAAAACACTGGAAACCCCCCACAAGTGACCCCATTCTGGAAACTACACCCCTCAAGGAATCTAACAAGGGGTGCAGTGAGGATATGGACCCCTTGATGACGGCCACATTTGTGCCGAGAAAGTGAAAAAATGAAAATTTTCCCTTTCACGTCACATTGTTCCACATTTGTGCCCGTCACCAGTGGGGTCCATATGCTCACTGCACCCCTTGTTAGATTCCTTGAGGGGTGTAGTTTCCAAAATGGGGTCACTTGTGGGGGGTTTCCAGTGTCTTGGCAGCACGAGGGGTCTGTAAATGCGACATGACCCTTGAAATCCATTCCAGTAAAATCCAGCTTGCAAAGGACAATTGGCGCTCCTTCCCTTTGGAGGCTCGTCCTGCGCCCGCTTGGCACTTTATGTCCACATGTGGGGTATTTCTGTACTCGGGAGAAACTGCGCTACACATTTGGTGTTTTTTTTTTTTCTTTTATCCCCTTGTAAAAATGAAAAATGAAGGCTAGAACAACATTTTAGTGTAAAAAATAGAATTTTTCCTTTTTTACACCACATTGTTCTGAAAATCTGTGAAGCCCCTTTGGGGTCCAAATGCTCACCGCTCCCCTTGTTACATTCCTTGAGGGGTGTAGTTTTCTAAATGGTGCCCCTTTAGGGGTGTTTTTAATGTTTTGGCACCCCAGAGCCTCTGCCAACCTGAAGTGGTACGGTCAAAAATAACCAAATATAACGGAGGCGTTGAAATTCACTGGGCGCTCCTTTATATCTGAGGCTTGTGGTTGCGTCAAATAGCGCAATACGGCCACATATGGGGTATTTCTATAAACTGCAGAAACGGGGCAATCAATATTGGGGTGCATTTCTCTGGTAATAGGTTTATCATTATGAAAGATATTGGATTACAATAAAATCTCTGCACAGAAAATAAAAATTTTCAAATTTCTTACACACTTGGCTTTTATTTCTGTGACTCCCCTAAAGGGTTAAAACACTTTCTGGATATGCTTTTGCAGAGTTTGGGGGGTGCAGTTTCTGAAATGGGGTGCTTTGTAGGGCTTTCTAACATACAGGCCCCTCAAATACACTTTCAACCTGAACAGGTCCCTGAAAATATCTGATTTTGAAATTTTACAGAAAATTTGATAAAATTGCTGCTAATGATTTAAGATTTCTATTGTCTAAAAAAAATGAAATATAGTTTAATAAATGCTGCCACCATAAAGTAGACATGTTGCTTATGCTATTTAATATATAATTTATGTGGCATTACCATTTTCTGTATAAGCAGGAAGGTTTCAAAGTTGGAAAAATGCATTTTTTCACAATTTTTTACGTTATTTTGGTGTTTTTCATAAAGATTCGTTATGAGTATCGACTCCATTTTACCAGAAATGTGAAGTACAATCAGTGGCGGTCTTTGGCACCAAGCACACCAAGCGATTGCTTGGGGCCCCCAACATCCAGGGGGGCCCCCACGCCCCGCTCTTGTGCTCAAGACCGCTGGACAGGGCCGCTGCCCCGCTCGCTGCTGCCATCTGAACTGTAACTATGAGCACTCGTAATGAGCGCTCATAGTTACATGCAGCAGCACTGACAGGGCGGGAGACATTGGCTCCCTTCCTGTCAGTCACTCTTGTGGCCGCAGGAAGGGTTTTCCCTGCCGTCACAAGTGGCCGCTCTGTCCTTGTTGTGCCGGCTCTCCAGTGACATCACTGGAGCATCGGCGCCAGGATAAGGGGAGTGTGGCCTCTTGTGATCGCAGGGAAAACCCTTCCTGCGGCCACAAGAGTGAAGAGAAGAGGAGACGCCTGGACCCAGGTGAGTATAAGTGTTTGTTTTATTGTGTTATATTCTATATGGGAGGGGGAGCACACAGGGGTCTGTTTAACTGGGGGAGCGCACATCGGGGGGTCTATATAAATGGGGGGAGCACATAGGGGGGCTATATATTAGGGGGAACACACAGGGGGGCTATAGACTACTGGGGCTTTACAGAGGGGTCTATATACTACTGGGGGCAGCACACAGGGGGCCTATATACTGCTTGGGGCAGCAGAATGGGGTCTATATACAACTTGGAAAGCACACAGGAGGTCTATATCCAAGTGGGGGAGCACACAGGGGTCTATATACTACTTGTGAGGCACACAGGTGGTCTATATATAACTGGGGGAGCACACAGGGGTCTGTATACTACTGGGGCAGCACACAAGGGGTCTATATAATACTGGTGGGGCACACAGGGGGTCTATATACTACTGGGGGAACCACACAGGGGGTTTATATACTACTGGAGGAGCACACAGGGGTCTTTATCCAAGTGGGGGAGCACACAGGGGGGCTAAATACCCCTGAGGGAGCACACAGGGGGCCTATATACTAGTGGGGGAGCACACAGGAGGTATATACAACTGGTGGCAGCACACAGAAGGTCTATATACTTCTGGGCGAGCACACGGGGGGCTATATATAACTGGGGGAACACACGGGGTCTATATACTACTGGGGGAAGCAAACAAGGGGTATATACTACTGGGGGCAGGACACAAGGGGTATATACTATTGGGGAAGCACACAAGGAGTATATATTACTGGCAGTAGCGCACAAGGGGTATAAACTACTGGGGGCAACACACAGCGGTCTATTGTTTTGGAACACTGGTCGAGGGGGGGGGCCCAGACATAACTTCGCTTGGGGCCCCAGAAATGCCAAGACCGCCCCTGAGTACAATATGTCACGAGAAAACAATCTCAGAATCAGCCGGATAGGTAAAAGCATCCCGAAGTTATTAATGACTAAAGTGACACAGGTCATATTCATAAAATTTGTCTCTGTCCTTAACCTCTTAAGGACCCATGACGTACCGGCACGTCATGGATCACTGTCACTTAAGGACCCATGACGTACCGGTACGTCGGCCCTTTAAATGGGCGCCGCGCGAAATTGTCATCTGCCAATCACAGCGATTTGCTGCATTTCCGGGACCGGACCCCGGCACAGAGCTGTGATTGGTGCTGTACGAGACAGCACCAATCACAGCTGTCCCTAGGCATCATCTGCCCGTGGGTGCCGGCCCCCGATCGCCCGTGATTGGCCGGCTGCCGCCAGCCGGCCAGTCACAGGCAATCCACACTACTACCCCCATCATCACCTTCTCTGCTTGCTAAGAATATGCAGCAGAGAAGGTGATGATGGGGGTGGTGAGTCCTGTGCCCGGCGCCCGATGCGGTCCTGGAGTTTGCCGGGCGCGGGTGCCTCCTCCCCCCGTGCTGCCTCCTCCTCCGGTAACAGGGAGATGATAATCTATCTCCCTGTTACTGGAGGAGGAGGCAGCTCGGGGGGAGGAGGCACCCGGCACACTCCAGGACCGCACCGGGTGCTTCCTCCTCCTTCCCCCGTCCTTTCCGCTCCCTCCCCTCTTGGGATACCTCCGGCGGCGACCTCCGGCATCCTCCTCCTGCCAGCCCCCCCGCCCCCTCCGTCCCGGCAGCCCCCCTCCCCTCTGACTTGGCAGCCCCCCCTCCCCTCTGTCCTGGCAGGCCCCCCCCCCCTGTCGTGGCAGCACCCCCCCCTATCCTGCCAGCACCCCCCCTGTCCTGGCAGCCCCCCCTGTCCTGCCAGCGCCCCCCCCCCCTGTCCTGCCAGCGCCCCCCCCCCGTCCTGCCAGCGCCCCCCCCCTGTCCTGCCAGCGCCCCCCCCCCCCTGTCCTGCCAGCGCCCCCCCCTGTCCTGCCAGCGCCCCCCCCCCCTGTCCTGCCAGCGCCCCCCCCCCCGTCCTGCCAGCGCCCCCCCCCTGTCCTGCCAGCGCCCCCCCTCCGTCCTGCCAGCGCCCCCCCTCTGTCCTGCCAGCGCCCCCCTCTGTCCTGCCAGCGCCCCCCTCTGTCCTGCCAGCACCCCCCTCTGTCCTGCCGGCGCCCCCCTCTGTCCTGCCAGCGCCCCCCTCTGTCCTGCCAGCCCCCCTTCTGTCGTGCCAGCCCCCCTTATGTTGTGCCCCCCCCTCCCTCCTGTCAGCCCCCCTTCCGTCCTGCCACCCCCCTCCGTCCTGTCAGCCCCCCCTCCGTCCTGTCAGCCCCCCCTCCGTCCTGCTGCCCCCCTCCGTCCTGCCAGCCCCCCCGTCCGTCGTGCCAGCCCACCCCCCTCCGTCGTGCCAGCCCACCCCCCTCTGTCCTGCCAGCCCACCCCCCTCCGTCCTGCCACCCCCTCTTTCCTCCCACCCTCTCCCCTCCGACCTGCCACCCTCCCTTCTTACCCTCTCTCCCCTGCCACCCTCTCCTCTTACCCTCTCTCCTCTCCCCTCCGTCCTGCAGCTCCTCTCCCCTCCTCTGCCACCCTCCCCTCTTACCCTCTCTCCCCTGCCACCCTCTCCTCTTACCCTCTCTCCTCTCCCCTCCATCCTGCCACCCTCTTCGCTGCCACCCTCTCCTCCTACCCTCTTTGCTCTCCCCTCCGTCCTGCCGCCCCTCTCCCCTCCGTCCTGCCGCCCCTCTCCCCTCCGTCCTGCCGCCCCTCTCCCCTCCCCTGCCACCCTCTCCTTTTACCCTCTCCGCTGCCACCCTCCCCTCCTAAAAAACACACACGAATAAAATGTAAAAAAAGTACATAAAACACTAACACTTACACATGTAAAAGCATAACACTTACACACCCCTCTAAGGACGCCTTCACACACACCGGATCCGCAGGGGATTTCACGCTGCGGATTCGCAGCGAAATCCACTGCAGATCCAGCGCCAGTGCATCCCTATGAGAATACATACACGCAGCAGGAATGACATCCCGCTGCGTGTATGTAAGTTAACCCCCCAATGGCCGGAGCATACAGCACCTCCTCCCCGCTCTGGTTTGCTTCGGGGGTTCTCAGCAGGACGTCGCGCTCAGCCAATCAGTAGCTGCGGTGGGGCAGCTCACTGATTGGCTGCGCCGGGAGCCCCGGAGCAAGCTGGAGCGGGGAGGAGGTAGTATGCTCCGGCCAGCGGGATGTCAATCATAGGGATGCACTGACGCTGGATCCGCAGTGTGCGGATCCGGTGTGTGTGAAGGCATCCTACAGAAAAAAAAAAAATGGCCCACAGGTTGTTCTCGGCTGAAGAGGCATTCGCCTGGATTGCCCCCGATACTGAGACAACCAGTGAGGAAGAAGAGGAAGATCCCTCGTTTCCTCTTCTTCCTCATCGTCATCACCATTTAGTGATGACAAGCCCCCAAGGCGCTGCCCCACAAGCCCCCCCAAGTGACCCCACCCCGTACGAACCACAGATTCCTGAGTTCGTTGGGGTCACTTGTGGGGGGTTTCCTCTGTTTTGACAGCACGGGGGCTCTGAGAGCCCTTCGTCCTCCATTCTGGCCAAATCCAGCTTCCAAAATCCAAATTGCGCTCCTTCCCTTTGGAGGCTTTCTGTGCTCCGGCTTTGCACTTTGTGTCCCCATGTGGGGTACTCCTGTAATCGGGGGAAAGTGCTCTACATGATTAGGGGTTCATTTTTTCTTTTAACCCCTTGTGAATATGAAAAATTCAAAGTTACATCAACGTTTTAGTGTAAAAAAATAAATTTTTCATTTTCACAGCACATTGTTCCACATTTGTGCCCGTCACCAGTGGGGTCCATATGCTCACTACACCCCTTGTTACATTCCTTGAGGGGTGTAGTTTCCATAATGGGGTCACTTGTGGGTGGTTTCCAATTTTTTGGCAGCACGGGCACTCTGCGAACCCGACATGGCCTCCATCCTCCATTCCAGCCTCTAAATGGCTTTGTATACAGATAGAAAAACACAATGGGCTTAATTCATAAAAAGTATAAAGAATTTTTATTGTATATAATAGGTACCAATACATAAACAATTTTTACCAATATAAAATGAAGTATTAAAAAATATAACCCTCAGTAAAAATACATATAAGATAGGTGTCAGCAATACGGTATTATACCCACAACAATTTCCTAATATGGGAATATAGCTATAAGGTGCATCGAGTTATATACTATTCTAGTATCGTCTCGAAATCATTCCGTATGTAAACAGAAAAAGCCAAGTGGCCACTATAGCATTCAAAGCATATTGCACATACCCATGTTTGTCTGACACCGCACAAGCCGTTCTAAATGGCGCTCTGTCCCTTTGGTGGTTTGCCCTGTGCCCACATGGCACATTATGTCCACATGTGGGGTATTTTCGTACTCAGGGGACATTACCCTACACGTTTTGTGTTTATTTGCTCTTTCAACCCCTTGTGGAAATGAAAAAATCAAGGCTAGACCAACATTTAGTGTAAAAAAATCTACATTTTTACACTAAATCATTGATCTAGTCTTTATTTTTTCATATTCACAAGGGGTTAAAAGATAAAGAAAAACACGAAATGTGTAGAACAATTTCCCCTGAGTACGGAAATACCCATCATGTGGACATAAAGCGCCATGCGGGTGCAGGGTAAGCCTCCGAAGGGAAGGAGCGCCATTTGGCTAGAATGGATGATGAATGCCATATCGCATTTACAAAGGCCCTGTGTTGCCAAGACATTGAAAACCCCCCAGAAGTGACCCCATTCTGGAAACTGCACCCCTCAAGGAACCTAACAAGGGGTGCAGTGAGCATATGGACCCCTCAATGACTGGCACATTTGTGCTGTGAAAATGAAAAAATGAAATTTTTCACTTTCACGTCACATTGTTCCACATTTGTGCCCGTCACCAGTGGGGTCCATATGCTCACTGAACCCCTTGTTAGATTCCTTGAGGGGTGTAGTTTCCAGAATGGGGTCACTTGTGGGGGTTTACCACTGTCCTGGCAGCATGAGGGTCTTTGTAAATGCGACATGGCCCTTGAAATCTATTCCAGCCAAATGCAGCCTCCAAAAGCCAAATGGCGCTCCTTCCCTTCGGAGGCCCGTCTTGCGGCCGCATGGCGCTTTATGTCCACATGTGGGGTATTTCCGTACTCGGGACAAACTGCTCTACACGTTTTGTGTTTTTTTTTCTCTTTTAAACCCTTGTGAAAATAAAAAATTCACGGCTAGGCCAATGTTTAAGTGTAAAAAATGTAATTTTTACACAACATCATTGATCTAGTTTTGACGTTTCTCATTTGCACAAGGGGTTAAAAGAGAAGAAACAAAACAAAACATGTAGAGAAATTTCCCCCGAGTACGGAAATACCCCACATGTGGACTTAAGGCGCTATGCGGCCGCAAGAAGCGCCATTTAGCTTTTTGGGGCTGGATTTGGGTAGAATGGATTTCGAGGGGCCATGTTGCATTTAAAAACTCCCTGTGCTGCCAAGGCAGTGAAAACCCCCCACAAGTGGCCCCATTATGGAAACTACACCCCTCAGGGAATGTAACAAGGGGTGTAGTGAGCATATGGACCCCACTGGTGATGGGCAAAAATGTGGAACAATGTAGCGTGAAAATGAAATATTACATTTTTTACACTATAATGTTGGTCTAGCCTTGAATTTTTCATTTTCACAAGGGGTTAAAAGAGAAAAAAACACATAAAATGTGTAGAGCATTTTCCCCTGAGTCCGTAAATACCCCACATGTGGACATAAAGCGCCATGTGGGTGCAGGGCAAGCCTCCGAAGGGAAGGAGCGCCATTTGGTTTTTGAGGCTGGATTTGGCCAGAATGGATGATGAACGCCATGTCGCATTTACAGAGCCCTTGTGCTGCCAAAACACTGGAAACCCCCCACAAGTGACCCCATTCTGGAAACTGCACCCCTCAAGGAATCTAACAAGGGGTGCAGTGAGGATAGGGACCCCTTGATGATGGGCACATTTGTGCCTTGAAAGTGAAAAAAATGAAAATTTTCACTTTCACGTCACATTGTTCCACATTTGTGCCCCTCACCAGTGGGATCCATATGCTCACTGCCCCCCTTGTTAGATTCCTTGAGGGGTGTAGTTTCCAGAATGGGGTCACATGTGAGGAGTTTCCAGTGTTTTGGCAGCACGATTGCTTTGTAAATGCGACGTGGCCCTTGAAATCCATTCCAGTGAAATTCAGCTTCCAAAGGCCAATTGGCACTCCTTCCCTTTGGAGGCTCGTCCTGCACCCGCTTGGCACTTTATGTCCACATGTGGGGTATTTCCGTACTCGGGAGAAACTGCGCTACATGTTTTGTGCATTTTTTTCCTTTTATCCCTTTGTGGAAATGAAAAATTGAAGGCTAGAACAACATTTCAGTATAAAGAAATAATTTTTATTTTTTCACGCCACATTGTTCTGAAAATCTGTGAAGAACCTGTGGGGTCCAGATGCTCACCGCACCCCTTGTTACATTCCTTGAGGGGTGTAGTTTTCTAAATGGTGTCCCATTAGGGGTGTTTCTTATGTTTTGGCACCCCAGAGCCTCTGCCAACCTGAAGTGGTACAGTCAGAAATGACCAAATATAACGAAGGCGTTGAAATTCACTAGACGCTCCTTTATATCTGAGGCTTGTGGTTGCGTCAAATAGCGCAATAGGGCCACATATGGGGTATTTCTATAAACTGCAGAAATGGGGCAATCAATATTGGGGTGCATTTCTCTGTTAATAGGTTTACAATTATGAAAGATATTGGATTACAATAAAATCTCTGCACAGAAAATGTAAATTTTCAAATTTCTTACACACTTAGCTTTTATTTCTGTGACTCCCCTAAAGGGTTAAAAAACTTTCTGGATATGCTTTTGCAGAGTTTGGGGGGTGCAGTTTCTGAAATTGGGTGCTTTGTAGGGCTTTCTAACATACAGTCCTCTCAAATACACTTTAACCCACCTGAACAGGTCCCTAAAAATATCTGATTTTGAAATTTTACTGAAAATTTGGAAATTTGCTGCTTATGTTTTACGCTTTCTATTGTCTAAAAAAAATGAAATATAGTTTAATAAATGCTGCCAACATAAAGTAGACATGTTGCTAATGCTATTTAATATATAATTTATGTGGCATAACCATTTTCTGTATAAGCAGAAAAGTTTTAAAGTTGGAAAAATGCATTTTTTCACAATTTTTCATGTTATTTTGGGTTTTTTCATAAAGATTTGTTCTAAGTATCGACTTCAATTTACAAGAAATGTGAAGTACAATATGTCACGAGAAAACAATCTCAGAATCAGCCGGATAGGTTAAAGCATCCCGAAGTTATTAATGAATAAAGTGACACTGGTCATATTCATAAAATTTGCTCCGGTCCTTAAGGCCATTTCAGGCCCGGTCCTTAAGGGGTTAAAGAGAACCAATCATGGACGAAAGTTAAAAAATTTTTATTCCCTAATTAGATGTAAATCATCATTTTATTGACATTTGTAAATATAATTCATTATTTTTATTGCCACGTTTTTTAATTATTCACTTTTTACTTTCCTGTCTCGAGCCGGCTCTTTTCAAAAGAGCCGGCGCGAGACAGGAAACTCCTGTCATGCAGAGCGGCAGGAAAGGTTCCCATGATCCTTTGCCCGCCGCTCCGTTAATACACAGTGATCTCGCGCTATACAGCGCAAGATCGCTGTGTATTTTCTAGTCCCTCTTCTCTAATCTATTTATGAAGATACAGACTGCCTCTGCAGTCTGTATCTTTATACTTTACCTATCCTCTTCTTCGGTGCAGCAAGGCCGGCGCCGCCATCTTGATTACGTCACTTGCGTTCCAGCGGTGGAACGCAAGGCCCGTAATCAAGATGGCGGCGCCCGGCCGTGCGGCACTGAAGCAGAGGATAGGTAAAGTATAAAGATACAGACTGCAAATACAGTCTGTATCTTCATGAAGTCTATCTATGAAGATACAGACTGCCTTTGCAGTCTGTATCTTTATACTTTACCCGATTCTCTGTTCCCTGGCTGTTCCAGCGGCGGCGCCATCTTGATGACGTCACGCTGGAACGCACCGCTGGAACGCAAGTGACGTCATCAAGATGGCGGCGCCCACCGGAACAGCCAGGGAACAGAGGATCAGGTAAAGTATAAAGATACAGACTGCAAATGCAGTCTGTATCTTCATAAATAGACTTAGGGAGAGATATACTTTCATAATAGGGACAGTTACATTTAGGTGATTGGTTCTCTTTAAGGCCATTTCAGGCTCTGTCCTTAAGGGGTTAATAGATAGGCACCATTGTAGTACCTTCTTTAGTAGATGGCCCCATCCTGTGTAGTCCCCACCCCCTTTAGTATACGGCCTCCTGTATAAGATGAAAAAAAAAAGACAACACACATCCCACATGCTCCCCTGTAGCTTCTGGTCCTCCTTTTCTTTCTCCTGACTAGCGCTCTCAACCGGGAATCAGGGACAGGAGTCCTGGATTCCTGAAACGGCACTGCAGTCCAGTCCAGCATGTCACTCAAGGATCTATTGGGGGATCCAACAGTGGACCCTTGAGTGATGTTCAATGCCACTGATAATGTGGGCCCTGGGATGCCTCAGGCCACGGGCACCTGTCCAAACCCGCACCATTGGGGGTTGATTAATAACAATAATCTGCACCCACCTCCTTTGCTCCTGCAAAACCATTGTTATTGTACTACTTCATCTTCACTATGCGACTGCTTTCGGGTTCGAAGTTGAGATGTTGCAAACACTCTTGTAATATTTCAAATTGGCTAGATGGACCTGCGACATCACGATAGGTCACAGTACCATATTGGCAGCAGCAGCAGATTAAAGCCAGGGAGGTGAGTGCAGGTTATTGCCTTCCCTGACCATGGACTTAAAAACTCTGCTGGACAACCCTTTTAAATAAATTGGGTCTATCAGGTGCTGTTTTTGTCCAGCATGCAGGGGATCCAGCCAAATTATTATTCTTGTTCTGCTTCCATAATGGATTATGAGGCAGGATTGAACAGAGCCTTAGGCGGCTAGTTAAGTGTAAAAGAAAATAGTGTTACCAGTACAGAACCAGTTCCAGGTGTTCTCTATAGTGAAACCTCTGCTCACTATATGGACAGATGAGTGTCAGTGTGAATGGCAAAGGCCTTGTGCAGAACCGCATCATATTTGGATATTCTATTTACTGATACTGTCTGCCAAACTATTTGACCATCAAGATGAATGCAGTTTATTACCTGCATGGGAAAGAAGATTAGGACAAGGCTGTTCTACCAGAAATTGTGATCACTCATAAGTAGCCAGGTCCCTGGAACCAAAACAGGAATTTGATATGATGGATGAAGTAAGTGATCTGAACTGAGTTGCAAAATGGCCATATTATTCTTCATTGCTTCCCTGCCTGTGGCCCTTCAGTGGTGCTAAATCAAACCTCAGCCTAATTACATAGGTAACAATGGGAGATATAATAGAACTGAGAGCTGATACAACAGAGGGAAGCGTTTCCTTCGGCATTAACCCTGTCAGAGCCAACCCCTGCAAAAACAGTGCACTGTATTCCCTTTATTTCTAGAGGCTCCACAAACATTTCATTTTTCATACAATGACATCTTATATGGTCAATCAGTGTGTACATGTAATGCCCTATGGCATGGCCTCAGTGTAGTGTTTCCTTGTTATTTTGGAACCACAGGTTTGATTCTACTCAGATCGTCATAAGGGGTTTTGTGTTCGGAATCTAATGATACAAACCACCTACAGTACTCCATAGACACCAAATGAATCATGTTTTCTCACTGTAATGTTAAAAATCAGAATATTTAATTTCCACATACAGTATGAGATCAGCTCAAACACTTTCTAATAATAAACAGCCATTATATGGTAAATATCTTTCAAGTGGAATGTAAATTATAATAATAATAATAATAATGATATTTATTTGTATAGCGCCAACAGATTCCGCAGCGCTTATTTAAATATATAAATACATTACAGGTTATATATTAAATTATACAATGAATAAATTACAATACCAAATTAGTGACCTGCTTTCAAGAGCTTACAGGCTAGGATGACTGGGAGTAACACGAGAGGCAACAAGTGCTTTATTTGTCAATGTTCCAGTCATTGTACATGGAATCTCTAAGTGCCTATAGGTGACTGGGCAAGCCAGTCACAAGCCATTTTCTAAGCTCAGATGACAAGGACAGTGTAAATAGCACCGAAGAGGTTATAGAGAGGATGGAGAGGGGATAGCAAAGGGAGACGAGATTACGAAATGTTATAAGCGCGCCTGAAGAGATGGGTCTTCAGGGCACGCTTAAAACTGGGGATGTTGGAAATAAGTCTGAGGTCTTTGGGTAAAGAGTTCCAGATAACTGGTGCAGCACGAGAGAAGTCTTGGAGGCGGGAATGAGAAGTTCTGATTAAAGAAGAGGTTAGTGTAAGGTCATTAGCAGAACGCAGAGCACGGGAAGGATGGTAGGTGGAGATGAGGAAGGAGATGTATGGAGGGGCAGAGTTGTGGAGAGCTTTATGGGTGAGGGTGAGGAGTTTGAACTGTGTTCTATATTTAATGGGTAACCAGTGCAGTGACTGGCACAAAAAGGAGACGTCGGTATAGCGGCTGGAGAGGAAGATGAGCCTAGCTGCTGCGTTCACGATAGACTGGAGAGGGGAGAGCTTAGAGAAAGGAAGACCGATTAGTAGGGAGTTACAGTAGTCAAGACGGGAATGGATCAAGGCGACAGTCAGAGTCTGAGCAGTGTCAGTGGTGAGGAATGGGCGGATTCTGGAGATGTTTTTGAGATGAAGATGACAGGAGTGTGTAAGAGCTTGGATATAGGGAGTGAAGGATAGATCGGAGTCTAGCATAACCCCCAGACATCGAGCTTGATGCACAGGAGTGATGCTAGTACCACAGACTGAGTGGGAGATGTCGGGTTTAGGTTTGTTAGAGGGAGGAAATACAAGAAGTTCAGTTTTAGAGAGATTAAGTTTGAGGAACAGAGAGGTCATAGTGTTAGAGAGAGCAGATTAAAATTAAAAGCAAATACAAAAAAAAGCATTGTTATAATTCCCACTAAACAGTTATGGTCTAGGGGATTCTTAAAATTGTTCACCTCTGGGTCCAGCAATGTCAAAGCCCTTCTATTGCTGTACACAAGTGCAAATGGGATACTCATACTAAACAGTATAATGTACAAGTAGATGAATTCTGTTGTTGTCCCCATATAAGAGTCGGCAACAGTGGCAATAGCCAGTATAAAGTGGCACCTACAGTATCTTTGCATCCTGCAACTTATGTTATTAAAGGGGTGTTCCAGCATGTTTGTTTTCTGTATTGCTGGGACTGGTGAAAAAAGTTATACGTACCTACCGCAGCTTTATAGGTCCTCCTCCGGTCCCCTGCTTATGGTCTTTTCTCCTTGCTTCCGAGACCTGCAATGGCTAAAATTGGACACTATTACCAGGCCAGCCACTGTCTAGATTATAAACCACATGCTAGCTAGCTCCATGACAAACAAGTGCCCCATCAAACACATTTGGTACAATTCGCCTTGAAAATTAAAAATGAATAAACATTATACTGTATTTTAAAAAAGATACAGTATACATGATGGGTCTTATGACCACCAGGTTGTGAAATGGTATACCCTTATGTATGGCATGTCTACATTGTGTGAATACTCTTCTATAAATACACACATGTATTCAGATACATACATATATTACATACTACTTCTTTTATATACCTATTTGCATATATCATCAAACACACAGAAGAAGTAAACATATCATTTAAAATATATGCGACCAGTGGCATAGTTAGACTGTTTTATCTCTACCATATCCTCCCTGCTACCTTTGTTCACTTCCCTGCAGAGATGATGTGCCGGTATACCCTGTAGTCAATCACTGGTCTTAGCAGTAGATGACACAAAACTCAGAGGCCAGTGACTGGGCAGGTCTTATCTGCAGGGAAGTAAACAAAGGCAGCGTGGAAGACCAGCATTGAACATGGTGGGCATAAAACAAATGAGTATAGCATACTGAAGAAACTAAATGTGCCACTGTGCCCCCTCACATAATTTTGCTGTGCCAATAAACCCCTTAATAAACTGTGCCATTGCCTCCTAATGATCTGTACCACTGTTCCCTCTCCTATACAGTACTGTGCCACTCACCCCTCTAATGTACTGTGCCACTGTTCCCTCTCATGTACTGTGCCACTATTAAGTACTGTACTACTGCTCGCTCTAATGTACTGTACCACTGTCCCCTCTAATGTACTGTACCACTGTCCCCTCTCATTTACTGTACTGTGCCACTCACCCCTCATGTATTGTACCACTGCCCCTGTAATCTACTGTACCACTGCCCCCTCTAATGTACTGTACCACTGTTCCCTCTCATGTACTGTGCCACTCAGTAGCGTCACTAGGCATTAAGATTCGGGTCCAGTGCCCCGGACAGAAAGGTCACTGCCCCAAATCTTTTGCCTACCGATACCAAGCTACAGGGGGCAGTGCCGGCGCCCAACAGCAATCGTCCCCCAGAACATCCCCCCCCCCCCGCCCCGGCACTCACTGCATCACTAGCGCCCTCTCTCTCCCCTGAGGCCGGACCCCATGGACGTACAGCACTCTGAGGACGTGCTGCTCAGTGACGTCATCTGGCCCTTCATTCATTGGATGGACGGCTGCGGCAGCTCCACGCTCCTGCGGCGCCTCTCTCCTGCCTCTACACAGGCTGGAATGACATCACCCGGCAGTTGTGCCCCACGACCGGCGATAGCGGAGTGAGTATTGTATTGTAACCCAGGGGATGGCTGCCGGGGGGCGGGAAGGATGGGGGGTTGGCAGTGTTTGTGGGGGGATAGTGGCCAGGTGGGGTAGTGTGTGTAGGGGG